>NW_026126413.1:16502500-16802500 GCF_943737965.1 Phodopus roborovskii
CTGGTCTATTTAAACATTCAAGTTTTACATTGTGTGTCTTTAGCAAGTACCATCTCCACCTCTCACACCCAAAGTGACTGTAAACCCAGAATGTTTTAGTTTAGTTTAGTTTAGACCAGGTAGTGTAACCCAGGGGGAGGGACTGGCTGAGGTCCACTTGCTGCTGCTAAATTGTCTGATGAGGCTAGGGCTTGCCATCAATGCCATCAGAGAGACCTGATGGGAGATGTCATTCTGTAAATATGTTTCTCGTATTGGTTAATGAATAAAGCACTGTTAGCCAATAGGAAAGCAAGATAGGCAGGACTAAGAGACAAGGAGGATTCCAGGAAGTTGTAAGGAGGAGTCAGCATGTAGAGACTGGAGAGAGCAGAGCACCAGCCCCACTCTCTGGTCAGATGAGACCACGTGGAAACACTTAGATGAATAGAAACGGGTTAATAATTAAGACAGAGCTAGCTGATAAGAAACAAGTAACTGGCCAACAGCATTTATATCAAATACAGAGTCTCTGTGTGTTAATTGGGGCTGGCGTGGCAGTGGGACCAGGCGGCAGAGAAAAACATACTTATAACAGAGACCAGAGATACATAAATGTGAGTATGGAAGTATAAACCACGTGGAATCTGTATCCATTAAAATAGTGGAGATTTATGTGGGGCAGTGGAGTGGTGGCTCACGCCTTTAATCCCAGCACTCAGGAGGCAGAGGCATGAGTTCATGAGTTCGAGGCCAGTTGGATTTGCAGAGCAAGTTCCAGGACAGCTAGGGCTATTACAAAGGGAAAACCCTGAGTTGAAAAAAATTACTTACCCACTACCTGGACATCCAGCCTGGGGTCCTCCTCCATGGTGAGCTAGATGATTTCATCGTCTGCAGAGGTTGCCAGCATTCAGCCACCATATAGGGCAGCACTCAGACCAAGATCTGAGAGATTTTTCTGGAGAGGAGGAAACTAGGAGACTGGCCTACCATGGTGAGACACCCCAACAGTGCTGACGGAGAGACCATAACCGGGGTCATTGTAAAAAAAAAAAAAAAAAAAAAAAAAAAAAAAAATGGGCCTATCACGCACCCAGTTCCAGGAAAAACAGGCCGTCAGGAAGGACAGATAACCACACATGGCCCTGACTCGACTCCAGCAGGAAGAGCAGATACCTCAGATTCATCAACCGGGTCGCAAAACAACTTTCATGGGCATGTGTTGCACCAAAGATTAACCTATGGAAATTCCCCAAGTTCTTCTAGACACCCCAACCAATCAGCTTTGAACCCATACCCCTTGCCCTATACTGTGTTTTAGTTTTTATAAAAACCCTTGCTCGTGAGGCTTGGGGCTTCTCCTGCAGCTGCTGCGTCAGTCCGTGGGACGAGGTCCCTGCCTAGGCTTGGATTCAATAAAGAAACTTTGTGCACTTGCATTCGGTGAGTCAGCTCCTTGGTGGTCTCTCTGGGGTCTTGTGGACTGGGCGTAACATCCACAGTGGCAGGCAAGGCACACACCTTTAATCCCAGTGGCAGGCAGTTCTTTGCTCGGTAGTCACTGTTAGCTCAAAGCAAGTTCCAGATGGAGTCCACTGCTGCCCATCTTCTTTGAAGACAGCGTCAGAGACAGGAACAGTGGTATTTATGTCTCTCAGGAAGCTATTTTCATTTAGCACTTTAATGCTGGACTCAGCAGACAGATGTCTCTGAGGGGGTTTGACGGCTATCGTCAAATCTATTAAGTATACCTGATTCAAAACCAACTTACTTGTTTTCAGTTACTTGCTTCAGGCTTAACCTTGACAACATACACAGAAGGCTAAAGCTTGTCCCTGTAAATTAATTGTACTTATGCTTAGCATGACTACAAGCATAGTTCTGAGCACATTTAAGAATTGGATCATTTATAAGGAGACTGACTATTAACTTGCATGTCTTAATTACCGTTAGCAGTTTGCAACAAGTCAGTAGCTTTTATAAGGTTAGGGTTTTACAGTTTCACAACTGTCAAGTCTGAGCTTTAAAATGTTGAATTGAAGATCATTTAGCATAAAAAATAAAACTTTCAACTATCAGTACAGTTCACGGAGTGAGAACCTTATTTTTCTGATCCTTTCATAGTATGCCTTTACAGAATATCACAGTTTTTTTTGTTTTGTTTTTTGTATAACTTAGTTTATCCAAATAGCTAAAGCTTAACAAAGTTATCAAAGACAAAAAGGCTAGCCATACATGTTTACATTGGTTTTTGTTAGCTTATGGACCTTAGGAATTCATAAACCTTATTTACCAAATATATATTTTTCCTTTTCTAAAGTTTACGCAAGCCTGCTGTTGAATTAAGTAAAGACATAAATGGTTAGACACATATCTCTAAATCAGTTTTTGTTAGCTTGAATAGACCTTTACAACCTTAGGAATTTATTAACCTTTTCGTTTGTTTGTTTGTTTTTGATTTTTCAAGACAGGGTTTCTTTGTGTAGCCTTGGCTGTCCTAGAACTACTCTGTAGACCAGACTGGCCTAGAAATTACAGAGATCTGCCTGCCTCTGCCCTCTGAGTGCTGGGGTTGAAGGCATGTGTCATCACCGCTCAGCTGGGACTTTATAGATGTTAACCATCAAGCATATGTTGTTAGTAAAAAGTATTTCCAAAAACAAAAATTGAATCCAAGTTACATATCAACATATATTGAGGCAAATTAAGATTCCCTATTACAGATTTCTTTGAACTGTTAGAACTTTTTGTTACAGATTTTACAGATCTTTCAAACCATACCCAATGAATTTACAAATCCTGAGATAGAGAAAGTTTATACAATAGTCTTACAAATTATGAGATAAAAGATAGTTTATATTATAGCCAAAGGTTTTAGAGATATAAAGAGGGATTATTGAAAGAATTAAACATCTTCAATTATAATTTGTCATTTTTAAAGGCATTAAGCAAACCAAGCAAAGGAGTATGAGATAAACCGTAGTAATTCCTATTGGCCATAGTTTACTTTTTAGCTGTTCTTAAGCAGCAGTGTGTGTGTGTGTGTGTGTGTGTGTGTGTGTGTGTGTGTGTGTGTGTGTGTGTGTTTTTCTGGGTTGTTCTGTTTTGCTCTCTTTAACCCTGTCACAATCAGGTGGCCTGCTTGACCCAGGACAGATTCTTTGGAAATAATCTTAAGCAAGCTTGAGCCTGGAGAGGGAAGGCCACACCCCAGCTCCATAATCAGCCTTTTTAATAAAGTAGAACAGCATGTGACAATTTTTTTTAAAATTATCCATATCCAAAAAACATTTGGATCTCTATAAAATTGAATTTTGTGTTCAGAGAGACTAGAGTGAGGAGAGAGTGAAGAAGGCTCACAGATAAGAGCAGGGAGTAAAGGAGGCTTAGGGATCAGAGAGTTTTGAGAGTGGACAGCAGAGAAGGCTTGGGATTCTAACAAGAGATTTGGGGATCATTTGCTTGCATGGCAGCAGAAGTTGTTACAATCTGTGAGAATTTGGAAATCAAGTGTGTCCCTTTTCGGGTCACTGAGACTGATTATCTAGTGTCTACAGAGGCCGAGCTGTTTGCAATCAGACAGCTAAGGTTGAGGAATTCTCTAAGTCTGAGGAAGAAAGAGATTGGAGAAAGGAGGTGATTAGTTTAGTAAGAGCCCACAAAGCTCAGGCTTTAGCTGGCAAGCAAGAGAGACAGGAAGGAGTTCTAGGAGTGGGCTGAAAGACAGGTGGGGAGTGAGCCTGGAACAGAGCAAGGGTGAGATGTGAGAGATTTAGAAAGGTCACAAGCAGTAATTCCAACAGAGGGAAGATTGCAATAACATCAAGGGAGACAGAGATCCAGGAGAGAGCTGAGGGCAGGTTGGGGAAGATCCAGGTAAATGTAACCTGTTGGTCTGTGTTCTAAGGCCATCATCCACCTAAATACTCTAGCTATGGAATGGCAGGTTAGCTATGAGAAGGCAAGATGGGGTTTCTATCACATCAGGAGCAGACGCTCTGTTTCCATCGGGCATCATGGCAGGATGATCTCCATCGCCATTTTCTTGAACTCCCCATCCTGTTAGATCAAGGAGCCACGATCCCAAGAGGACATAGAAGAAGCTTATGAGGATATAAGGTAGGACCGCAGTGTGCTACTCCAAAAAGTAGTACCAGGTGGTACAATGAGAACAACCCAATTTTTAAAGGCATATGTATGAATGCTTGGACATGTGGAGGAAGTAGAAAGAAATAGCAGTCTCTTTGGTTTCTTCCATTTTAATTGGGAAAGATATGCCAATCTTTCATGTAACTTCATGTGTTTTCTCTTCTGAAGAATTTCTTCCCATATTTTAGAAATGTGCTTTTATATGTCTTGTTAATGGATATTTTAGCTCATAGAAGAGATTACACTAGGAATCATTAATTAAGCCTCTATGTAATTAATTTTTGTTCAGAAGTTGAGATACTTAGAGACAGGTTTTAAAAGGCTTTAAAAGCCTTGATCATGGCTCTCAGAGCTAGAGACCATGAGCCTAGTCAGAGTCTGGAGACACTGGGAACAGAGTGGAAAGCATTATCTGCAAACCAGTTTCTCCCAAAGGAAATACTGAATATATGTACAGTGTTGTACATGGTAGATGAAAGAGAGAGAAATTAATCTACTTTAATGAGTTTTGTTCTGGGAGACTGAAAGGATGCTATTATCACTGCAGAAAATAGAAACAGAATCAGAGGAAATATGACTTACATGAAAACGTTCTTTTAATTTGGAATGAGGTGAATTGAAGAGAAGAGCTATCAACTTTTGGAAGGAAACTGGATTTTTACTCAACAACTACATGATTTTACTTCTGACTTGCTCCCTCTGAGGTAGATCCTAGAGCACTAGCCCAACAAATATCTTTCTCTCCATCTCCTCAGCAGATAGGATCTGGGCAGAAGATCTGAATCTTGTCATTAGTTGCACCAGTGACATTTAGTTGCAGAATTGAGTGATAGGCATACTAAAGAGGCAAGGTGTGAGCTAGACTCAGTGATTGTATGATGAGAGGACTGGTGTGGCAGGAGATGAAAAGGGTTATCATGGGATGGCATTGAGTCAGAAGATATAGAAGGAGAAACTAAAACATACTGTGGCATTTGGGGGCATGACAATCCACAGGGGTTTTGTAAATGTGGCATCTTCACTGGAGGCAAGGAGGCGGTGATAACATAAATATATTGTTAAAATGAGAAGTTTGTCCACAATAGACTAAGTTCTTCTGAGGCTGCACAAATGAAGAGAAGCTGGAAAGAGTAATAGGGCCAGGACAAGATGGAATGCCAGAAGTGTTCAAACGAAGATGGCAGATGGGGAATTAGAGTCCACCAGAGGGACTATGAATACACTCAAATCTTAGAGAAATCTAATCCAAATGTCAGATGTGGGCACTCCATCTTCTGAATATCAAATAAGTCAGTTCACTCTCTTCCTCTTGTAGAGCAGGAAACTTAGCATCCCTCTCAAGATATCTGGGCTTCTGAGGAGTCTTATTTTTGTTGTCGTTACCCCTTTTTCTCATTTCGTGACTCTTCTTGATCTGGTTTTACTTACTCCAGCTGCACCCTTCTTCCTCCACATTTAATTAAACATGTGCTGAAGGTTCAGGATTGAAGATAGGTACAAGGGAAAGTGTTTAATCATAGCTAACATGCCTAGGAGACACTTCAAAATGGAATGTCAAAATCACTGTTCTTCCCAGGTCAATATTTTATCATTGATTCATTGTATTTTGGTTGACTCAGACACTCTCCATTCTTACCATTGGTCTCCCTGTCAATCTCCCATCCTTGGCAGTGGCTTTTCCATTTTGGCTTCTGATGATCTTAGCTAAGCCCAGTGGATTGTTCCCAGCAAACATAACCTGTCAAGATCATGTTCCCAATTAAGTGTAGGGCTGAGGTGAGTGATGAAGGAATTGCTCAAGAGTTGGAACCAAGTTACTTCAGGAAGGTAAGTTCTTGTGTTAGTTTTTGAAGACCTTCTGAGACAAACTGCTGATGTAGACATTGAAAGGCTGAATGTTTATTATGATTTCTTATGAGCCAAGTAAACGATGTAATGCTGCATTGGATTTAGATACTCGTGTCTCCTGAAAAAAACAAATGGCAAGAGCAATGCTTTCAGTTTCTCACCATGCCTCTCTCCTCAGTCAGGTCTGATATGTCACTTTAGGCCAAATTTTTGTCTAAAGAGAGACCATTGATTCAGGAGTGAAGATGGTAACTTGAAAATCCTTAATGACTCTCAGAAGCTATCTGAGTTGACTTCATTTTCTGGTTCCACCACTAAAGGGATGCCTGACTAAGCCAGTGGCCAAATCCCTATGAATTTTATTAATTTATTATCTACTTCATAGTAGTTAATAATATATGTAAGCTGCTTAGATCAGTACCTTGTAGAGTAAGCAGGATTTAATTATTTGGCATGACTATGTTATTTTACAACTTTCTCAAGATAGAGTCTCATTATGTAGTCTTGGCTAGCCTGGAAAACTCTATGTAGACCAGGCTGACCTTGAACTCATAGAGAATCTCTAGCCTCCAAAGTGCTGCAATTAAAGAAATAACCACCATGCCCAACTTGTTATTTCTTTTAGTATTGTGACCTTAAACCAGTAGCTTAGCCCCTGAACTTCATCATCCTCATCTGCAAGACAAAGGTCATCTCAATGTCAGAAATATTGCCAGAACTGAAGCAATGTACCCACTACCCCCCCCCAATAAAGTGTATTTATTAACAGAGGTTCTCTGTCCTTTAATGTACTAGGGAACCAAGATACCAGGATTAATAGACAAGATCCCTTCTCCCAAGGAGCTCGTATTTTATTGAGGGAAGCAGACAAATGAGCACATATTATGGTTCAAATAATACATATGATTGAGGCATGCTTGAGTGATAACAGTGAGTGGACATGGGAAATTGCTGAGAAAATATCCAAAGTCCCAGAGGAGGTAATATTTGCCTTAGATCAAAGAGTGAACAAGAAAGCAGGAAGTCATTTGTAGCTAGCCAACTGGACAGGGTCAACAGTGGACGAGAGCAGGGAGCTTTGGGTAGCCTGGAGAAGGACCAGAAACGTGTATAGGTCCAGAGATAAGGGACAACCTTAAGAGATGAGCTGATACAACCCTCATCTTGGCCCCAGGACCTTCCTCCATCTAGAATCGTGGTCACCCCCTTCCCATGGCGATATCTTGGCTAAACCCAGAACCCCTGTGTCCTGCCTCTGAACTACTTGTCCTCATTTGACCCTTCCTCAACCTTGTTTCCAGTTGTTTCTTTCTGTTCACTCAACCTCCCTTTCTTCCCTTCCCAAGTGTTTCCTCCCTTGTCCCTTTGCACTGGATTTTTAATCTACTCTTTCCCTAAAACTGATCTAGCACAGGTGCCCAGCTATTGGCCTTTGGTGGGCAGAATCCATTGCCCCATTCTCTTCTCCTGTATTTACCTCTGTGGCACTTGATGCTCATCTCTTTCTGAGGTGGCTTTTTGTTGCTTTTATTTGTTTGTTTATGTCACTCTTCCCCATCAGCCCTCTGAGTCTTCAATGACCTGTTTTGGTTTTTTCTGCCCAGACGTATGTGATGCTTTGAGGCCTTCTCTTCTGAGCTTCTTGCTTATGATCGATAATGTTTTTTGAGTAATTTCATTTATGCTTTAGTCATTAACTGTTCCTCCTAATTAATCTAGTGCTTCCCAGACCTTTGTGGTTTTTGCCTCTTTCCCAGGGTCCAACTCAGAAGTTCCTATCTCTCACTGTAAACACTACTCCTTTGTCTCTCTTGCATCCAAGTCACTACATCCCAAATTAAATCTATTTTTTCTCCAACAATGCTTTTTCCTATATACTGCATTTCCTTTCACATTTCACAGTCTTAAAACCTGTGACGGGAGAAAAACTGCCTCATCCATATCCACTATACGCACAGATCCTTTCATGTTTTACTTCTGGATAATTCCTTGCTGCTCATCCCCCTTTCACTGATCCAGCCAGTGTTACTTAGGTCAGCTTTCTAGATAATGCCATTGCTTTCATTACCCTCAAGCCAACCTGGCAACAGATGTTTAAATTGGTGTTCTAAAGTCCAATCTGACCATGCTACATTCTTGGTTTAAACTGTGAAACTATTTGCTGCTATCAATAATGATGGTTCTTGGTTCCTCTTCCATGGAGCAAGAAACTGTGTCAACAACGTGGTGTGAAGTCTATTGACTGAGAAATCACGCAAATCAAAAGCTACTTTTGATTCAGCAAGCTTAAATTTATCTTATAATCTTAGAAGTTTAGTTAATAATAGTAACAGTAAGATTATAAAATATATTCAATGTGCAGGCAGTGATTAGTGAATTCTTAGGTACCTCAAGGTAACTAATATTATGTGGCGCCTGTGCTGCTGTAGAAGCCCGAGAAACTGTGGAGGATGTCGAGGTTAATAACACAGGACTCTTGCTTGATATTAAGAAGGCTCTTTATTCTATCTACTTTACTCCGGGGGTGGGGGCTAGCTTATATATCCCAGCACCAGATGGAGGAGGGGAAAGCAAAAGGGGGCAGTTAGTCATCTCAGGTTCCAAGGACCTGTTAGGGCATTTTCAGGGCTGTGGGAGCCAAAAGAGCATTAGCATTTTGCATTAGAAAGCATCTCTCCTGTTATCCAGTGGTTACAGTTGCCTGCCCTGAGGGCAGCAGGAAGGGGAATGAATTCTTAGCCAAGGTCTTAATTCCTACAACATTAGTCAAGATCCATGTCTTTAAAGATGACATTAAAAATCAGTGGACTATATAGGGTACATAAACTCTTGAATAATGCATTGAAATGCATTCTTCTAATCTCGTTTCCATTCACTTTGCCTGCCTTGCTGCTCCACCCCAGTGTCTCCCATTTGTTTCAATCCCTGTTCTTACACAATACACTTCCCAAGGAGGCCTCTCGTACCTTTCCTCTGAGTACAGAACCTTCGGCCTTCCCCGCCCCCCAAGTCTGACAAAAATGTCAGAGAATGTTTGGAGAGTCTCACTGGAGTTGTTCCCTTGTTCAGTGTGTGTCTTAGGCACCAGCACATTCTCCTGTAACTGTCTCACAGTTGTCATCGTCACTACATTCTGGGATCCCAGGAGGCAGAAACTGGGTCTCATCCTTCTGGGTTCTGTTCTGGATTAATTTTATTTGGATCTCAATTCATTGACATTCTTCCTAGGCTATTAGACAAAAGCTCTCATTTCTAAAAGTGGGATTATTTTCTAGTCACTAAAACACATGCCTCCAAACCATATACAATTTATATTTTGAAACGACTTTGACATTTTGGCATTCTTTATGGCCAAGTCCTTCACTAGGCAGTATCTAAGAAGGAGAGTAGTTGGCAGATCTGAATCTAACTTCATTTACTTCTTCTGCCCAGGCTCTGGGAGAGATATGAATGGACAGCAAAGAGCTAAAAGGCAAGTGGCTGGAAGAGGAAGATCCACAGACTAGACACAAGCTCTGTGAAAAAGGAAAAATCCACAGAAGCCTACTGCCGTCTCAGAGGCTAGAACATACTGGTCCCTACAGAATCTTAATGAGGAGCCCTCTAATGCTAGGTACTAAATGAATATGAGGCAGATTTTTTAAATGGCATTGTGGACAAATTTGTTAGGGGATGATTCACATGGGTCTGTGAAATACGTAGCTTGGGGGAGAATATAGAGAGAATTTGTCTTGGCAAGATGTGCCACTGAAGGCACTGTGTGTAACACGGAAGAAATGAACATTTCTCCTGTCTGTCCAGACAACTGCCTGGTCCCTGTGAGAACAGTAAAGTGGCAGTCATTCTTGAAGACACATAGAAGAAAATAAAATCAACCTAGGAGTTCTGAAGAGCCTACTCAAGAATTAAACTGTATTGTCACCTCTGTGGAGATGAAAATAGCATCTTTTTTACTCTGAAGAATTATTGCTGGTCATTAAAAACTTAAATCCTCCTACACCCAGTAGCCTATGGGTGTGAAAGCTGCTTTGCCAATCTGTGTTCCATCTTTTGGCAAGAAATGTGACCTGAACTCAACTGTCTATTTATATTTTATTCAAAATTCCTGACTTCATGGGATAAAAATTGTCAGGCTTCCAAATTCAAGTCGAAAGAAGTTAAAATCCTTACTGTTTACAAAACTCGTCTGTCCAGCAGAGCTGGTGTTAATTAACTCCGACATCCCAAGATTCATTTTGCATATTCAGTGGTTGCTATGAAAAGCTGGGTCTGAAATAACAGAAATGCACAGACAGTGCCATTAAGCAGGATGCAGGCAATACATAGTTTTCCTTGGTTTGCTTCTGTTACCAATCAAACTTGCAGACGTGAGACCAGAGAGTTTCTGACAGTGAGTCCCACAAAAAGATACCACTCATTTATTTTGGCAGTGATCTGTACTAGTCTAAGAAAGCAGCTGTGCATGGCCGAGTCCAATGTTATAACTCAAAATCTGTCCCAGCTCAGTATTCACAGGTCATTGGTTACAGCACTTTAGGCAGAGATGAGACAGATAGAAAGGACAGTTAAAATGCCGACTCATCAAATCCTTTATGGTAGTACAATGTCTTCAATTACTAAAGTGAAAATAATCTAGAAAACAATTTACTTTTCATTGTTTTTGTTATTGTACATTCTCTATGTAGGAAGCTTTCTACCTGGGCAGTTCAATGGGAGATGATATATTTATTGACATCTCAAGCCAAGAGGTTGATACTGATAACAGATATTCTCATGAGAAATTTCCAGGTTAAGTTTGACAGATGCCCCACTTAAATAGAAAATTTTGTTCAGGGCCCTGTGTTCATTCCCCAGCACTGGAAAAAGAAAACTATACTCTTTACTTAATAGAATCTTTTATATATAAAAGAAGCCAGCAAAACAATAATCTCACCTGAGCCCATTTTAGACAACACAATTTCAAGCTCAGTTAGTTCGCAACATGCCCAGATGTGTGTGTGTGTGTGTGTGTGTGTGTGTGTGTGTGTGTGTGTGTGTGTGAGAGAGAGAGAGAGAGAGAGAGAGAGAGAGAGAGAGAGAGAGAGAGAGAGGTTTCTATGTCAGGAACAGAGACAAACACATTTATGGCTTTCTACAATGTTGGAATTCATCGGCTAACAATAAATTCACAAGATGCAGTGGTTTCTTTGGCAACAATTTACCAAGAAGTCAAGATTCCCTTGATAGCTGCCAAAGCAAATGCAGGTTCTTTTATTACAAGCTTAATTGCTAACATTAACCCTCATCTCATGCATTCCCCATCACAGGGCAATATATATATATATATATTCATTCTAGCCAAGCACCCTACCCTGAGCTATATTTTCAGAGAGAGAGAGAGAGAGAGAGAGAGAGAGAGAGAGAGAGAGAGAGAGGTGTTACACAATGGGTACAAAGGGCTAAAGCGGTCACAGTAGAGTTTAAGGAGTTCCAAAGATCTCTGGGAGAAAGAAGCAGGAAGCTGCTAGGAATGCACAAAGAATGTCTGTGGTGAGGATTTAGATAATGGGCCCATTGGGGGTCTGCAGCAAGAGTGGCAGGCTTGAACAGAACCACGGGTTGGATTGAGCTGTAGAAGCAAGATGTGGGTTTGCGGAGGCCACAGAGACACAGGTCTGGCTTGGGTCTAGACAGAGGAATGGATGGTAAACCCTGGCAGATGAACCAGCAGATAGACAGATGGTGATTCACGTAGGCTTTCTCAGAGAGGACTGTGCTGAGCTGAAGACCCTGGGACATGGGTACTTCCCTTGACACACACACCAGGTGGCCTGGTGGTCCCTTTGGCATCACAGTGTTAAGTATCCTGTTTATGGAAGTGAGGCCAGGGTGTTGCACCCTTCCCCCGCTCTGGAGTGTCTGATAGTTTCTCACGCCTGCTTTTCCTGCTATGATTTTAATAAGCCCAGTGTGTGGATATGGTCCCAATTTACTTTGATAAGTTCATTTCTAGAGAGGCACCCTTTTAGTTTCAAGAATGCGATATTCCGGTCTGTACCTTGTGGGTGGTGCTGAGCAGACACTGTCGTTTTCATGCCCACAAAGGTCAGAGTCCTCTCTTTTGACTCAAAATGGAATCAGAAGCTATTTATAAAACAGAGTCTCTGAGGGTAAGGCCCAGCCCCAAAACCACCGTTTTACACAATGTGGAGTAACTTAGAGCAGGGCACACAGCCTGTTCTCATTAGCAGTCTGCTAGAAGAGAATGGCTTTGTCTGGGCCCACATGGCAAAAGGAAAACTCCCCCTCAAACGATAAATACATCTCGCTGGTTGTCAGCAGGATGCTTATTATAAACCAATAGTCCTCTGACTGCTAAGCTGCCTTGGAGAGTAAGAAAGAAAAGAAAATGGCAGTGGCTGAAGCATTGTCACGAGGCCAAAACAAAACAGAACAGGACCCCACTGCCTTACATACCTTAGGTTCTAATCAGGCTCCCTGGCAATGCATCTGGAATGAAATAGTACTACCATCCAGGGGAACAGATACACATCAGGTGTTTCTGTCTGTGAATGTGTGCCAGAGTCTAATTCATTCCACTGTATCACTGTCAGTACTTGGTTGTTTATGCACGCTACAGTGTTAGGATAGACACATAGGTTTGGACTTTAGGTCCACCTATACCGATACTTCTCTTAAAAGTCTTCTTTCTTAGGCTATTTCCTCTTCCTGCCCTCCTTCGGACTAGACACCCCTAAAAGAATCTATACTTTGAACAGACTAAGCATTGTTGGAGGTACGTGCCGCAGTGCCATGGAAACTGTCTGCGATTCAGAGAGCAAACACTGGGTCTGTTGTATTGATACAGTGATGTGTGTTTCTAATATAACACCTGACATGTGTGAACAGGCCAAAAGGCTCCCCCAAGAGCTGCTGCACAGGACGCTGTGAGGGTTGGAGCTAATTGGAAGTACAACCCTTGACTGTTTGGAGAAGGCAGTCATACCATCCTACAGGCAAGCCCAGCCCTTCTACTTCTCAGTGGGGTTCCTGTTTCCTAAATAGCACTGATGGTTTTATTGCAGTCCGTGGAAGACAAGAGGCCGTTTGCTTCCTGTACATCAATCACTTGTGGCTCTGAGACTTCAGGGTGTGTGTTCATCAGAGTCGGCCACACAAGCCTCCTGAAGTTTTGGAGACCATTCAGACAAGTCAGCTAGCAGCAAGAGCCCAATTAATCAGACTCCATGTTGGGAGGCGGTGTGAAGAAAATCCCAGTCTCCAAATGATTGAACATTGCTTATCAGTTGTCTGTGATGTCACAGCCTGCTCCAAATCAGAGATTTGTAAACCAGAGTCTTCGACTTCTTTTTTGGTATGGTCCACAAAGTAAAAATACTTTTTTTTAAAGAGCCGTATTAGAAGGGTTATTAAACAAACAAACAGAAAAAGCCCATAAGAATATGAGCCAAGGTCCTTATGTGGCCCACAAAGCCTGAACCTTTCCAGAAAGAAAAGTAAAGCCATGCTGGTGCCTTAATAAGAAGTTTGTCACTAATACCCTTCTGTATTGTTGGTGAGCCCAGCAGACGACTTTGGCTTTGAGTTAAGCAACTCAACCCAAACACGGCTATTCGTGGTTTCCTCAACAATTTCAGAAAACACCTATGTCTGTTCTTTTGGTGTTTTGAATAGGTATGGCCCTCATAGACCCATGAGTTTGAATTCTCGGCCCATAGAGAGTGGCACTACCAGGAAGTGTGGCCTTGCTGGAGTGGACGTGGCCTTCTTGGAGGAAGTGTGTCACTGTGGGGCCAAGCTCTGAGGTCTCATGTATACTCAAGCTATGCTTCTACTGCTTGCAGATCAAGATATAGAACTCTCAACTCCAGTACCATGCCTGTCCGTGTGCTGCCATGACCCTCCATGAAGATAATGGACTAAACCTCTGAAACTGTAAGCCATCTCCAATCACATGTTTCCTTTTGCACAGCTTCTTAGGTAAGACTGTGCCTTAGAAAGACACGCCTTCCAATGCAGCTACCTTACTATAGGATCTTTTGAGACATATATATATATATATATATATATATATATATATATATAAACCCTATATGTTTCTTTAAGAGTTGGCTCTCCTCCAAGATAGGGGAAAATGAGACTCTGCACTAATTCCTAAAGTTTCTAGTTATATAGAAACTGCCTTTCAGTGTCCATCTCCCTCTTTCTTCCTTGGTCTGAATGCCACGTGGGTTCCCGCTCTTGGTTCCTTAATTTGAATGCCAGGAGAGTCGCGAGTGTTTCGACAGCCGTAGCTCTGTCTGAACACTATTTCTTGAGTGAATATCTTTGATTTGCTGATGTCTTCTAGGGTGACTAAGAGGACTTGGGGAGAAAGGGACAGAGAAGGAGAACCTCCTTTGTTTGGCTTCCTCTTTGGGCAAACCTTATTTTGAAAGAACACGTGTCCCAAGGCCAATGTAGGTAGAGTAAGCCCAGGCTCTGAGGTTGGACATCCGCACGTCCACACACTACTGAAGACTACATGAAAGCTCTGTGGTGGTGCTTTGTTTTTGATTCTCATTTTCTTCATCCCTTTTGTATGGTTCATTGACTCAGGCTTTCACCATTTCTGAGACCAGAGCAGAGTGGTCTTTTTTTTTATGACACTATCCCCCAAACAAACACATCTATTCTATAACCTACTTCCAAGGAGCCCAGACCTGCCATGCTGCCAAAGGGTGGAACCTCTCTTGAGTTTTCTTCACCTATAGAGCAAAAACTCTCCTGTCACATGACATTTGAGAACTGGCTAATTCTCTAGCAAGTCCCCTTCTTTCTTCCTTCACCTTTCAACCATAGTCAGTAAGAATCATGTATCCTCAAGTTGTCTCATTTTGTACTTTTTCATGTGGAGCTCACCACACAATATATTCTCCCCCATTCTTTCCCCCAGCTTGCCACACTGATATATAACTATCTTCTAAGCTGGAACCAAGGGTCATGTTAAAAACGGGATTACCAACAAAGAATTCTTTAAGAAGTGACAATGTCTCCCACTGACTTCCAGAATGCTAACATACTGTATAACAATACCTCTATACAGGTTCGTTTTTTTTTTGTTTGTTTGTTTGTTTGTTTTTTCAGTTGACCTTAACTTTAAGATATCACGTTCAGAACCAGAAAATAAACAGAATTGTCTGACCATCAAAAGCAACTGTTAAAAAGGACAGAATCTTGGACAGTGAGATGTCTCAACAGGCTTAGGTGATTACCACCAAGCCTGGGGGCTGAGTTTGATTCCTGGAACCCACAAGGTTGAAAGACAGAACTAACTACTACAAGTTGCTCTCTGACTTCCACATGGGCCTCTCAGCACATGCTCCTCTACCCCATAAATGTAAAACTTAAAAAAAGAAATCCAAAAACCACTGAAGTCTATGCATCAACTCAGAAAGAAATCCCTTAGATGGCCAACTCACAGTCTGCTCATTTTAATATACATACATACTTACATACATATATATATATATATATATATATATATGTATGTATGTCACCAAGATTGCATTGTTTCTCTCCCCTTTGAGAATTTAATGAAAAGGCAAAATTAGACAAAGATTCACCAGTATTTAAAGGGGGGATTGGAGACAATGATAACAGTGAAATATGACTCAAAACTATCTAAACCTGAGATCATTTAGTACAGAGACTCATAGTGCGATGTGTCTCAGTAACACTTGACAGTGTGGATAAACTTAAGCACAAGGATGTTATCCACACCCTTCGCACTGGTACTCAGTGGTCAGGAAAAGAGATCACTTATCTAGAAGGCAAAGCTTACATACTGGAAGTAAAATCTCAAGATTAACGATCAGATTTGCTTTCCAAATAAAGAATATGATTAAGACTGAAGATGTATTCCCACTGAATGAATAGCAATACCCCTTGACTCTAAATTGTTACTAGACAGTGTTTACCTTAAACAACCTTATTGTTACAACTCCTGTTTACCAATTCCCTCTAACAATAACTTCCAAGCAATAAAATCAGATTGAATTATCATGAATGCCTAACAAATGAGGTCAAATTTCACATAGATATATGAATGAATACACATATATGAATATGTATTCTGTTAGAGAGTTCGCCCAATGACCTCTTGTTATTTTTGAATTTAAGGTTTTTCTATAATTTTGGAAGTAGTTTTTAAAATGAAAACAAATGTAATATTTACCTTTGTATCAACTTATATGCCACAATTTCTTTTCTTAAATGAGATGTGGGCAGAGGGGACACAGGAAAAGAGGAGAAAGCAGCAAGTGACAGAATGTCTGTGACCCAGGAGGCGCAGGTTGCGGTCAGAGCAAAGGTCCTGCTCTGATTGACAGGGCTGCTTCAGGTAAGCAAAGAAAGGCCTGACCGAAGGCAGCTCTGCTCCCCGTCAGTTACAAATGGCCCTTAGGTTCTCCTCGGCTTTTGCAAACACAGCCTGACTTGCTCTTGAAGAAAGAATCAGAACTGCAAATCGATTCTTTCAGACATGTGAACAAACCCCGGAGGCTGTTTCTAGATTGGATTTTTTTTTTTTTTTTTTCATTTCGAATAACTAAATGAAGCAGTTCCTGGTCCACTACCAGCACATCAACCTCAGGGAATCTGAGCTATTTCTGATTTTTAACTGGATTCTCCGGCATAACAGAAGCTTTCTATAACAAAACAATGGCCCACTGGTGAAAACCTGCACAGCAGGCTTTGCCTCTTCTCTTACCCTTATTTTAAATTTTGTTTCAAAAAGCTTTTAATGATTAATGAAATAGGTCAATATGTTTGTCAGTAACTTTCATAAAATAAGTATGAATATAAAAAGGTTGTTATACAGAAGAATTAAGAGCCATTTCTTTGGCAACAGTAGTGCTTGCCGTCAAAGAAAGGAAGAAAGGAGGAGGAAAAAAGACAGAAAAGAAGGAAGGAAGAAAGAAAAGAATTTTTAATATGATGTCTTTTTACATAATTTCAATCTTAAGGAAATGCAACCTCCTGGGTTGTCATTTTCTCAAACTGCATCTATCCTATTTTATTCTGCTGGCCTTTGTTTACTTGTTTGCTCACTTGTTGAGGCAGAATCCTGAAGATGGACCTCAGGCTGGCCTCGAACTGCCATTCAGTGCTAGTATTACAGATGTCTGACACCATGCCCAGCTCAGAAGAAGCCCATTTTCTCAGGAAATCCCCTATCCATAATGTCCTTTACAACTGTCATCAAAGCTCCAACTCTCTGTTTCCTATGAAAGGGATGATCTTCTGTGTCTAAAGACCTAGGTGATTGGAGAGACACCTGGAACCTAGCAGGGAGAATGGGAACTGTGTTGACCTGCACCTACAACCCTGTGTCTCTCCTTCCCAGGTTAAAAATGTTCAAATCAGAAAAGAGAGATAGGAGACAGGTCAAAATGCCAACCAGACTTTCCTTAGCTTATCAGGATGGTTGGTTTCTTTCTACCCAGAAAAGACACTTTAGGACTATACCCTTGCTTCTTCAACATTTCCTCTTTTCTTCATGACATTGAAACCCAAGTTTGTGTAGAAATTAATGCATCAAATTACCTTGCTGTTTTCAAAATTGCTCTTCAGAGACATTTTGATGCTTTTCTGGATATTTGGAGTTTTTAATAATGTTCTGTGTAGAAGGAATCCAATGGAATTACTGAATCTACTTGGTTTTTGAGTGGAAAAGTGACTGGTAACTGAGATCCAGCTGTGAGTTTCCCTTCCCAATTACCCCTGCTACAAAAACAAAAACAAAACAACAACAACAAAATACTATCGGCCCACCTGCATATATGATCTTGGGAAACTTGTGTATAACAGTCATTGATGTTGTAAACTTTGCCTGCATTCCTCAACAGTTTTTTTTTTAATGAGTCTTTCATATATGTGCCAAATCCTTTTTACTGTTATATTTTATCATGAGACATGAACTTAAGTGTGTTTTTGGCCTAGAGAAAATATGTTTGGTGTCAATATGATGCCAGACATTTTTCCTCCAAGTTTGTAAGACCCTAGTGGGCCTCTGCTTCCTGGAATTCAGGGTCTTGTGTCTATATATGTGATAAGTCAATGCTGACACCTGTTAATAAATGTTGGTTTTAAGTAAACATTTTAAGGCAAATATATTTTAAGTAATCTTAACTTCCCTTTCGTAATTGTGGTTATGGGTGAGAAACTACAGTTTTGGAGTGGTATGGAATCACCTTTCCAGCTATTCAAGGGCTGCATCCTCGGAAAAAAACTTCAAAATCTTTCCTCATGGGAGAAAGAATTTGTTCTAGCAAATTCTACTAGCCTCACTAAATTCCTTCATAAAGATTCCACTAGTCTGTCTGTGTATCTCGAAGGGGCCAGGCTCTCTCCCAGGATCCTCCAGTACCCTTTCTTCTTTGGACTGTGTCTTTGAGAAGAGCATTCATATGGCTGGGCTGCTCTGTTGGCTCTTTGTGGTCAGGCAAAAGCTTTGCATCAGTTCCTCCCCAGATGCTGGGAAATGCATCTCACTCCTGGTCTGCTATCTTTCTGTGTGGAGAGAGGTAAAGACATGATTTACCCTCCCAACTGCACACTCAGCACCGTCTCGGGAACTTCCCTTCCAGCCTCTCCACGGGACTTGAAAATTGATATTTCCTTGCTATTGTTTGCTGATTGCATCACAGATTTTTATCTCCTTGCCTCACACTAAGTCTCACAAGCTGAGATTTCCTTTCTTTGATAACACTTTGGCCTCTAAGCACTTTTAAAAACCTCTCCTTGAGTTTGTTCACTCAGTTTCCCTTATCTTGTTTTCCTCTTGCTTTCTTTTATAACATATCCTGTTAAAAAAAAAAAAAAAAAAGGTGTTGATTTTTAGTCTATGTACAGATGTTTTTCTCCTGTCCTTGGAATGGCAAACTATTCTTTGTCCCTCACTTTCTTCTACTTAAAGAACCCTCCCCCACCCAAAAAAAGTTCACTATCTATGCAAAGGGTCCTATTTTGTTGGTGATGGTGTATTTGTTCCTAAAACATTAGAACTTACACTCCCCCCCAACTCTTACACACTGAATAGCTATTCTCAAGTCACAATCTCATTATAACCTACTACCTACTACCCCTACTACCATTTGTCCTTGTGTTATTAGCTTAGCTCCGATGAAGTGAAATAAATTTTATGTGAACAGGGACAAGGAGCAAAGACTCCTCATTCTCTCTGTCTCTATCCCCCATCTAGTTACCAGCAGACAGAGACTAATACCACAGACGTCAATCTAGGGTTTAAGCGTCTGGTGTATATATGTATGAAAAGTCTACGCATACCTATCTGTATAATTTGCATGAGAATGAAGGAAAATTGATGTAGGACAGAGACCAAAAGGAGAAAAAAAAATTACAAGCTACATTCGATTTTAATAAAATAGAACAGAAACTGCATTGACATTTTCCAAGTTGTAGTTGGTGGTTCAGAATTTGAAAACCAGTACTTAATATAATGCGGTTCCAATAAAAGAGTAGGGAGAATGGCCTGGGGTTTATTGTAAAAGAATTTGGGTTTGTATATGGTTAATTCGATTCCTGTTTTAAAGTTTTTAACTTAAATTCTACTTCTTAAAAAGCTGCTCAGTGGCTTTAAACCTTCCTTGGTCTTGTCTGGAGGAGACTGTGTGTGTGTGTGTGTGGACATGTGTGGGACACTGGGAGGAGTCACAGCAGGCGGCAACAGGAGAACCATTCAGAGAGCAATCCCTAAGGACATTACCTGAATGGCTTTGTTTCTGGCTCCCGGGATTTTGCCAGGTGTTTCCCACAGGCGCGCTCTTTGGTCTTGGCCCACAGACTAAACGTTCCCTTAGAAAGAACATGTGAACGGCTGACCCCTCCACCTGCCCTGAGCTCCCTCCAGGCATGCAGCTCAGTTTCCCAAGTGTTCCGGAGGAACAGAGGACCCACACCAGTGGCCTCCAGACATGGCCAGTATTTAACATGTCCCACAGAATTTGTCAGCCAATTAATTAAAGGTCCTTTGGATAGACAGGGGGTTGATTGCATGCTTTTCTTTCTTCATGTTGGCACGTTTCGGAATCGGTCCAGCTTCTGTTTAAGCAGTACTGTAAGATATTGTCCTTACCCTTTATTTAATTGTGTTCCACCAGGACTTTTTAAATTTTACTGATTGTATATGTGTAAATGTCTGGTCTATGTGTGTGTGTGTGTCTGTGCACCATGTGGGAGTCCAATGTCTGTGGAGGAGCTGCAGCTACAGACAGTCATGAGCTACAATATGGACGCTGGGAATTGAACTCAGGTCCTTTGGAAGAGCAGCCAGTTCTTTAACGTGGAGCCAGCTCTCCAGCTCTAAGCATATGCTTTTTAAGCTGCTTAAGAGTAAACTGGCACTTTGGAGTATGAGTTGTAGACCACTAGTGTGGCTGTCCCCTTATGCAAAGGTACAAGTCCCACCCCAGGCCTGCTGACTCAACTATTGAAGAAGAAAGAGCTCCAAAGGAGGCACCAGGTTAATCCACTTACCAGTAACCCTGCTGGGAACATCTCCCTGCTTATGCATGGCTTAGTTGTATTCAGCTTCTAGAAGTAAAACTGAATTCAAAGGAATTGGGGAAAAAAATCTATGTACTAGAACTTCAGTATACTACTCTAAGAGCCACAGGGAGGCAGACAAGATTGCTGCAGTGGGTAAAGACACTTGCCATCAAGCTTGACAACCTGGGTCCAATCCCTGGACCCCCACGAGGTGGGAGGGGGAAAATGACCAACGTCTGCAAATTATTCTCTGATTGCCACACCACACTACGGCATACCCACATCCTCCCTTCCCAAAATAAATACATAAATTTTGAAACAAACAAACCAACCAACCAAAAAGCCCGGGGAGTGAGTATGGCCGAATGCTAGACCCTGATGAGTCCAGTTAATACCTTACAGTTGGTGGTGGTGGTGGGGGGGGGATTGTGACTGGCCTGCTGGGGCTCTCTGCCTTTAATAGCCTATAACATAAAGAACAAGCCTTACATTCCCATCTGAGGCCGAGCCAGGGAGGAGAGTAACTCTCTGTTCCATCTCTCTGCCCCTTAGACACTCGGAGCTTCATGCAGTTGCCCATCAGATTGCAAGGCTGACAACTCCTAAATATTCCAGATACAGGCCAGAAACCTCCTTAAATTTCATGTCTAGGGAATTCATTCCTGACTTTCTCTGAGTCATGAAGAAAAAGAAATGCTTCTTTCGGGGGCCTTTAGATTCACCTTCCAAGCCACAGAAACTCTAGCTCTGTTCTGCCGTCTGCGGCCCGCCACTCACCGCATAGCAGCTTTCCTTCGTACTTCCCTGTGTCCTCTGCCCGCAGAGCTGCAGACATTTTCATTTGCAGATAATGTCAGCCCTTTAGGGGTCTTTAATTCCAGCATGCATACCATCCCCATTGGGTTCCAATATGCTATCCAGATTTTTTCCTCCCACAGCTTCTTCAGTTTCTCAGCTGCCTGAAGCCGCTGGCTGCTCTTTTCCTTGGGGCTCTGTCACGTTCTGGGGCTTATGATATACTTTCCTGATAGTGAGATTGTCCAGATCCTCCGTTTGTTGCACAGCATTCTTAAGCTTGCCCATCAAAACTGCCGCGCATCAGGCCTGCTTATCTGTGTGCCTGTCTGGAAGTGTCTGGCAACGCCAGGTGTTGGTTTCGCCTTCGTTTGGGGTGGTTGCAAGTGGCCATCTGCATTTGTCTTAAGATTACTTCACATCAGTATTCACCCTGGAAGACTCAGATACAGCATGAATGGACAAGTCCTTTTCTTTGTCCATTCACATCAAGCTTAAATGTCTCATAAAATAATGGAGGAGCCCTTTCTGTCACTTGCCATTCGTTATGAGAATCAATAGGCAATCCCACTTTGTGTTTAGATAGTCTATTTTTATTTATTTATTTATTTTTTGTTGTTGTTCAAGTATGGTACTATAAGGATGTAGGGGGAGTGGGGAGATAAAGATTTGATTTTGTTCATTTTGCTCCAAGGTAGGCCAAGGAGAGCGACTTATTTCCAAGATGGCTGTCATTCTTCTCTGTCAAGGAATGACATTTCTGCCTCTACTTCTGAGTCATGAGCATCATGACCAATAGAATACAAAAGGGAACTGGGTCATAAGAAGTTTTCCAGATTCTTCGTGGAACTCCCATTTTTTTTTCTACTTATAGGGGTGGGGCCTGCATATGCCTATGATCCATGCTACACATGTAGAGGCCAGAGAACAACTTGTGAGAGTCGATTCTCTCCTTCCACTATGTGCTCCCGGGACATAAGCAGGCCATCAGGCTTGGCAGCAAGTGCATTAACCTACTGAGCCATTTGGCTGGCCCTCTATTGTGGTTGGCTCACTCTAGAGAAATCCAGTCACAATAAAAGAAATCATACTATCCTGATACCACCATGCTACAAGGAAGCCAAGGATGGCTGCATGGAAAAACAATGATGATAGATATATGGCAGATAAATCATCCTCCAGTACACGCGTCACACATGGGAGTGATTGGGCAGGGATAGCTTAGCGATTGCACTTTCTCCTGGTATTATAGGGCACCAGGGCTGAGGGTCGAACCTGGTGCCTTATAATACCAGGGGAAAGCTACAGCTTCTACTTCTGCTCCCATCCAACTACACTGTGTGAGAGCCTTCAGAAGAGAACTATGTGTCTGGGTCCCAGACCCACAGAAGTCAACATTAACTTGCTGTTGTAAACCACCAGGCTTGGGTGTGGTTACTTACGGAGCAGCAGACAACTGAAATACCATTTTGTTGTTGTTGTTGTTGTTGTTGGTTTTGTGTTTTGAGATGGGATCTCATTGTGTATCTCATTCTGGCATTGAACTCATAACCCTCTAACCTCAGCTTTCCATGGCCTGGAATTGCCGGTGCATACACCACTCCCAACTAAAGGTAATGTGTTACAAGAAAACCTCTGTGACCGACAGTAGAAAAGCTACTCTGTCTTCTTCAGCCTGGCTCAATCACTCAGAAAAGAGCTACAGCGTTTGCATAGATGTGGGCTGTTTTCAGAGCTTGCTGGTGATAAACAGGCTCTCAGTGCTGATGGACTAGCTAAGAACTGGGAACTTATTCTTGGAGAGTCTAACTTCCAAATATTAATGTCTCATGGCAGGGAAAGCTTTTCGGGGTAGAGCACGTTCCTTGTATACAGGCCTTGGATTTGAGTCCCAGTACACTTCCCCACACACAAACCATATAGGTTTGAAGATGGCAATAATCATTGGAAGCTACAGGAAGAATGTCCCGATGTAGAAATAACCCCATCATTGAAGTAATTATCAAAAGTTATAAGAAGGATGCTCTTATGTAGCAATAAACCCATCCAGCCAAATGTATTTGTGCACTCCTCACACTTACCAACAAGATAAGCAGAAGTACACAGAAGTAAACATCTTTCATGGATTTCATAGCTGCATGATGGTGATACCCAGGCCGTTTCTCAGGTTCCTGGGCCAGGAACAACTCCACACGCCATGCCACGCTGGTGCACATACGCTGAGGAGGTCAGACTACAACCTGGATGCTCTTCTCTTCCCTTTGCTCATCTTCTCCATGCATTTCATATGCGACAAGGATCTGTGCAATGGAACAAACACAGTAGTATTCCTTATCCAATGGTTTCCCCCCACAATTTTATTGACCTGTAGCCAACCATGTCCAAAAATGCTAAATCAGAAAGTTCCAGTCTGATACAAGACATAAATTCTAAACTGTTATTGTAGTACGTTGTTATGTTTTACACTGATTGTTGTTGTTACTACCATACTCTGCCTAACTGATAAGCTAAACTTTATCACAGATGTCTCTGTGTAGGTAAACAGTATGTATAGGATTGGGTTCTGTTCACAGTATCAGATGTCCATCAAGAGAATCGATGCATCCCCTGTGGGCAAGGCAGGATTACCAGAAGGTGCTGGAGATGGCTTATGGAAAGTAGAAAGCACTTTTTCCATGCTTAATAAATGGCAAGTCCCTTCTTTCAGAGCCTAGTGAAACACATCTCCAAGTAGTTGTCGCAAGGGTCTTTAAATTGAAAGACTTTCCCCACAAACAATACCCTGAGTATGAGAAACCCATCACTGGAGAGGACTCCAGAAGGGAATTCTACATCCCACCCTAGTTCTAACCCAGACAAGTAGACATTTAAACGACCTGTGAGAAATGAGGGGAGAGGGTTGTGGACAATTAGCAGGAGTGCATGGAATAACTCCCCCTCCCGTGAAGGGAAGCAGACAGGGCTGAGTCAGCTCTGGACACCAGAATTAGAGGAGAGGAGGCCTGGATGTCTGGAGCGCTTTCTGTCAACTTTTTATAAAACTAAGTACCTCTAGCTGTCTGTCTGTCTGCGGAAGAGGAGATCCATCACCCAGTCTGTAAACGTAGCTTTCCCTGCGCCTGTCTCCCCAGACTTCTGTTGTGGTTACATGTCTAGCTGTGGTTAGCCCCACGTCTGCTTCCCTGTCTCCCTTGTATCATATGTGCTGTGTGTGTAAAACTCTTTATATGGCGTCTGGGAATGGTTTTTAATACATTTGGAGCAATAAGCCAGAGCCTCCACCTTTAATACCTGGTTCTGCCATTTCTCATCAATGGGTCTGCAAACACATGTGGGAAGCAGCCGCCCATGACGGGCCGGGGCTCCACCATGCAAGGGGATGCAGATGGGGAAAGAGGAGCTATTGTGCTGAACACCTGTCCAGCAATCAGGAGCAGCAGACGAAGTGTTCCAGGGGCCAGGAGGTGCAGTGGACAGAGACTTGGCTATAGACACAGTAAACAAGGGACATCCTAGATGTAACTATCAGGAGTATAGGTGAGTGAGGAGCAGAAAAACCCTTCCCACGCTTTTTTCCTTTCTTTCTTTTTCTTTTTTTTGTACTCTGAATTCTAAGGTGAGATAGCATGACCATTGTTAGGAGATGCTTTTGGAGGTAGACCGATTGTGACTGGTCAAATGCCAGGTCTGCCCCAGGTTGGTTTTAAGGTTTGTGGTCAGATATTTAGCTCTGGGCTACAATTTTATTGTCCCCAAAATAAAGATAATAATGGTTCCTGTCCTGCAAGCAGATTGTAAAGAGGATCACACAGCCGTTGCACAGGTAAAGTGCACATCACTGCCCTGGCATATTGCAGATGCTCCATGAGTTATAAACCAATTATTTACGTTGACAGTGATTTGCAAAGTAATGGGGGAAATGTTGCAGAATGAAAGAGTCTAAAGTAAGTATCCAAACCAAGACTTAAAAATGTCACCGAACCCCCTTCACCTTCCAGGTAAAAACTGTCATGTCTGTGTCCTTGTCAGACTTGAACCTGAACCACGGGGATGCTTTGCTATGGAAGATGTGAGCACCTCAGTGTTTGCCTGGATCCCTGAGGAATTGAATTCAGAGTTGTTGTTCTCAATCCGTGGAAAATTGTCTGAGATCCTCCTCAGAGGAACTTGTCATAAGCCTGTACTACTGTTTGTGTTTTTAAGACGAGGTCGTTAGGTCAGTGGGATAACTCATCAGATAACTAAGGCTCCTGCCAACAAGCCTGGCTACCTGAAATCAATCCTCAGGACCCCTAAAAGTTGTCCTCTGACAACATATGCCTCTACAGGAGGATCACACATACATGTACATATACACACTAAATAAATGCAAGTTATTCTTAACACACTACTATTTTGTCTGGAGACTAAAAGGATCAGATAGGCCTATGCACTGACGGCAGTTTGTAGTAAGTACAACAGTGACTCCAGCTAGCAACTAAACATGAGACGGCCACCGCCCTGGTGCCACCTCTCCGTGTGTGTTGACTTCCTTTCTTTTCTTACACAGAAGCTGAGGAGGCTCCTAACACACAGGAGCTCTCTGAAGACTCTGCCGGTGATCCTTGGCATCTGCCGTACAGCTTCTGCTCTGCCCAGCCCACTCCAATGCCTCAGCTCCATTTGCGGGATGGTCCGTCATAAGGGGTCAACGGGAGCCTGGCCATACAGCCCTGCGGTGCCGTTTAGATCTGGAGACGGTCATGGCTCTCATCTTTGAAGAGGCCCAGCTGCCTCACCCTTGGGACCAGACAATAGGCACTCTCGGAATATGTCAGTTTGTTGCAAGATGCTGAGTGTGAAACTTTTAATCAAGCATTTCAGGGAAAGGCCACATCTGGAAGCAGTTATCCAGATGTTATAAACCACTTTGGCCAGCGTTTGCCAGACTGCTGTCCAGGTGATGAGTACAGGACACGCCGCTCCATATGCGCAAGACCGTCTGGGCAGACAAGCTGGGAAACTTTTAACTACTGTGCTGTAGCCTTCCCTTGAAGGGATATTGGGACCTGCATCTTATACATCTCCAAGACCAGTGTGTCCTGATGATTCAGAACTGAGTCTCTAGGCTGAATAGCACTTGGCCTAAGTTCTTCACTCTGGGCACCTGTGCCCCCCCCCATAGCCCAACTTTAGCAACTAGCAGCTTGCTTTACTTTCCACTAAGGGAGCTTGGGAGTGGGGGGAGTGGAGAGTTCTGAATTTCAGAGCAGCTGGAATAAAATAAAAGATGTTCCTAGGAAACAGAGCCCCAGGCTCTGTAGGAACTACAGCACTATACAGTAGTGTCAGCTCTCAGCATAAGACCAAACTGACATGGATAACAGATTTCTTTTTTTCCAGTTCTTTTCATTTGTATGAGTGTGGTATGTGTGTATGTATGTGGTCTGTGTGTATGCATGCGCATTCTTACGTGTGCAGCACACATGTAAGTGATGTGTGTGAGTGTTCTCGTGAGGGTCCAAGTTTCATGTCTAAAATTTCCCCTCTGTCTCTCTCCCTTCTTATTCTTGGAGGCAGAGTTTCTCAATCAAACCCAGAGTCCCCTGATCTCACTAGGTAGCCAAGTCTGCCTTACCAGGATGGAGCTGCCTCACCCAGCCAGCATTTGTGCGGGTTCAAGGACCGGACCTTCAGTCATCCTTCTTGAGAGCCAAGTGTTTTAACGTGGCCAGTTCCAAGAGTGACTGACTTCTGACCAAACTTTACGATTTGATCTGATGCGCACAAGCTTTGCGCTTTGGGCACTCATCTCTACTGATGCTGTTAGCTGCAGGCTGAGCCCATTTTCCAAATGATGAAGCAATGTGACATTAGGTAGAAGAGCTGTGAAAGGTTGAAGTAGAGGGCGAACTATCTGTGTTCAGTTCATGGCAGCTAGAGTGTGTGGCAGAGACTTTTCACGTCATGGTTCAGATACAGAGGGGGATTCCAGTGACCAAGTGGGCGTAACTATCAAGGTCTGCCCACAGTGAACTACTCCTGTCCAAGTCCTGAAGATTCCACAGCCCCACCCCCACCCCAGGACAGTGCTGTCAGCTGAGGAAGAAGACTCAGAACAGGAACCCCTGGGGGGCACTTCAAACTTAACCCCAGCACTGCTTGCGTGAGCTAGTATGATTCACTTTAACTGTAGCTTCATTTAGCATTAGCCTAAGGTTAGGCTTTCTTCTTGAAGACATAGGAGAACTGGTAAGAGGATTGGGTGAGTGGAAGCATCCGCTGTGCAAATCTAGTTTCATCTCCAGATCCCATGGTGGAAGCTGAGAACTGACTTCTGGGAGTACCCACATAATCCATGGCATGCTCGACAGCACCATCCCCACACACCCACACACTCACATGAGAAAAACAAGGACTAAAACATAGGCACATTGTAGCCCTGGGGGTATAGCTCAGTGGTAAAGGGCTTATCTAGGGCTCCTGAGATTCTGGGTTCAACCCCAGAATAAATAAATATCCCAAATAAATAAATAAATACAAAATGCAAAGATAAAGTAAATAAGAAGAAGATGGGCATAGTTATATGAGATTCTGGGTTCAACGCCAGAAAAAATAAACATCCCAAACAAACAAACAAATAAATGCAAAACACGAAGATAAAGTAAATAAAAAGCAGATGGGCATGGTTATACTTGCTTATAATCCCAGAAAGAGGGAGGCTGGGAAAGGAGAGTTGCCTATTTAAGGCCAGCCTGAGCTACATTGTGAGACCTTTACCCAAAAATAAACAAACAAATAAATAAATGTGTAATGTCACCACCAAACATCCTTGCCTGACTCAGAGGAGCCAAACAAACAATGCAAAGGCTTAGTGTGCTCATTTGTGCTAAGCAAACTTGGGGGTCTCCTGTTAGCTAGAAGGTCAGCAGACTCCTACTGGGGTGTTAGTGGCTGGGACCCTTTGTACTAAAACTCAGACACTTGGCTTGTGCCTGGGATTGGGGAAGGGAGGTCTGACCCAAGGGCTTCAAACTGGCTGATGCTAGCCATATTCCCACTTGTCATCTGGCCCAAACAGCTTGATTCAAGAAAACCAGCTTTCCCCACAGGAATTTCACACATGCAAATGAGGATTTTGATGGTCCTTATAAAATAACCTCTAGTTTAGTCTGAACTGCTCTTGCCATTTGAAAGCCAAAGTCCCCAAGATGGGCCCATTGACTGTACAATTGCTGTAGTCTGAATCTAGCCTCGGGGACCACAGAGCAGCCTTCTTCAGCCTTCCTGTCTGGGAGGATCATGGGCTTCACTGCTGAGTGGAGAGTTAGTTAGTGCCTGCCAGTCAGCACTCTGGAAACCTCAAACCTGGGGGACAAAAGAAAACCCACATCAGCTCCTGCCTTTCAATCCTGGGGTCAAGCCAAAATGTCCATGCAGCCTTTAAGAATGAGAATCCTAGCTGGGCAAGGTGGCACACACCTATAATCCCAGTGTGCTAACTGAGGCATGATGATCTAGAGAGTAAGACCCTGCCTGGGGTGTGTATGTGTGTGTGTGTGTGTGTGTGTGTGTGTGTGTGTGTGTATGCGCTCGCGCGCGTGTGTGCAAGCAACATTCATGAATGAGAGAGGAGAGAAATGGGGAGAGAGATGGAGGGGGAAGGGAGGGAGACATAGAGAAAGAGATCAAAACAGGGAGGGAAGAAGGGAGAAAGAGAGAGAGAGAGAGAGACAGACAGACAGACAGACAGACAGACAGACAGAGTCTTTGGTCTGCAAAGCCCACAGTACTGGCTAAGTTGCATTCACATGTTTCCTGGATTGGGTGTGCTGACCCTCCTTTACATGTCGTCTCTGATTGCTTACTTACCTCTTTGAAAAGCTTCCTTTTTAATTTTTGTTCAAGACAGTGAACTAATTGAGCTCTTGGAAAGATTTTAGCATGGCTTTACTTTGTTTTATCCCTTATATCTGGATTATTCCCCCCCCCCAGACAAAGATCCATTCGCATCACAAAAGATAAAACTATGTTGCCTTCAAAGAGTATTTTTGATGACAATTTTCTACTTGAAAGCCAATGACATTTTTGTGATTGATACAAAGATGACTTCCCACACTCTTATGTCTTAGCTGGTGCTTTTGTACCGACTTCTGTTTTCCTTGTCTTCAACTGAGACTGTCCCAAAGATTTCATCATATACATACATACATACATACATACATACATACATACATATTATACAAAGATTCCTGTCTCAACCATCCTGACCTCAGAAGTCTTAGTCACCCTGTTGTTTTACCTGGACATCTCATAAAGAACTGTGCTAAAAAAAACAGAGATGAATAACCCCTGCATCATAAGTACTGAGTTTGGAGCTGGTGACATTGCTCCCCAGGTAAAGATGCTTGCTGTGAAAGCCAAGGACCTGAGTTTGGTCCCCAAAGCCCATGTGGAGGTGGAAGAACCAACTTCATTAAGTTGCCCTTTGACCTCCACGTGTACCCAGTGGCACACAGATGTCCCCTTCTATCACATATGCACAAACAACAACAGTAATAATAGCAATAATAAACATTTTTAAATGTTGAGTTTGGTGAATGACATGATGTCCAAAGAGAAAAGTCTAGAGCAGCAACTTTCAACCTTCCTACTGATACCACCCTTTAATACAGTTTCTCATGTTGTAGTGACATTGTTAATTGCATTGTTACTTCATAACTGTATTTTTGCTACTGTTATGAACCATAATATAAACATAATCTGTGTTTCCCAATGGTCTTAGGTGTCCCCTGTGACAAGGTCATTTGATACCCCCAATGGGTCACTACCCACAGATTGAGCACTGCTGGCCTAGCAGAAGTCTGGCATGGTGATGCAGGGCTATGATGTCAGTGTGTGGGAGGCTGAGGCAGGAGGGTCATGGGTTACAAGGGAAAGCTTGGGCTACTTAACAAGACTATTAGAACAAACAAACAAACAAACAAACAGACCCGGCAGATTTATTTTCCTCCAGAGTACAGAATGTCTTCAGCAAAGATAATAGTCATCTTTGTCTTGCCTATAGAGTCATGCCTTGGGAAAATTTCTGTCTTAATAAGCCACAGGTCATTTCTGCCTGTTACAAGGCTCATGAAGCAGGTCTCTCTTTCTGATTTTTTTAATAGCCCATAGCACCTTCCATTTCATACTTCTGCTTATTCATGGTTTGTTTTTCAGGGTCCTAGTAAATCCCTATGCTATGATCAGGGTGGTGTGGACACGAAGCCTGTTTCAGAGATTTCCTGTGGGTGCTACAGTATTTAGGAGCATGTGATAGTGTTATCTGTCAAAGATACATGGGTCTCACTGTGGTCCTCAAGTCAGATTTCATGCTCTTGGCTTAGGGAGACATTCAGGAAGAGGACCAAACATTTTACATGGGTCCAATCCAAGCCACCATTGGTTTAGGAGCAGGAAAAATGCACATGGCATCCTTTCTTCAACTGAATGATGATATTAGGGGAACAAATTACTTCTATAATAAAACTTTGCAAGAAGCACTTGCCTGCAGATGTGACTGAGCTCCCAAGCTCTTTCTTAATGCTGTCCTCTTCTCAATGGGAAGTCCCCAGAGTGTCTGTCCTGCCTAGGGTTAGTTTAATCAGTCTGGCCCTCAACTTTAGTCTTTTTGCCTCTGCTTTCGAATGTTGGAACTATGAGCAAATGCCAGAATATCTGGTTTTGTGTGTCCTTTTTCATTTGTCATGAACTGTGGACTTTCTTCGATGGGTAAGCCTATGGTAAATATTTTGTGTATATTTGTAATTATTGTCATGAAATAAATTCCTGGGCCTGGATTTGACCAGAGGTGCTCATCATGAAAAAAAATTAACATTAAATAATGATGATATTATATGTTTTTGTTGAACTGATATATCTGTTTCTCTGTTGACTACGTTTTTTTAATTTTAAACATTAAAATAATTACATAATTTTCTCCTGTTTCCTCCCCATGCCTTAAATCATGACCTTTTTTCTTTAATATGTATATATTATATACATATATATTTATAAGTGTATAAATACAGATTTCCTAGTCCACTTAGTATTGCTTATATGTATATTGCTTTCAGGGCTGATCACTTGATACTGAATACCAAAGAGAGGGCTCATCCCTGCAGAAGAGTATCCCACCCGTTCTCAGCATCCTCAGTTGCCTGTAGCTGTTGTTTATGGGTGGGGCCCTGTAAACTCTTCTCCTCTCGTGTTAGCCATGGCTATTAGTGCTGTCCTTGATCTGGTCTTGTTTAGGCAGACATGTTGTTGAGGTATCATGGGTAAAGTTTCCTGTGAAGGCAACCACTAAAAACAGAACCGATCACAGCCTCCTCAAAGGGATGCATTTTAAAGAATAAGAACCATTCATCAACCCAAAGGAAGACTTTTGAGTGTTTGAGACCCCGCAGAAACTGACATTTGTGCACTCCAAATTTTGAATTAGATACAGTATTCATGTGTGGACATTTTGAAGATTTAAATAAATATCACTAGTGATATTTATCGGTTAGTCATACAAGGTCAGACAGACACTCTATTATTTGAAAGCACTCTAAAGTTTGTGAATTCTCTACTGGAGAGACATTTTAATGTGCTAATGGTCCATAAAGGATGGACCCTTCACCAGGTCTTAAAAGAAAGGAGTTGTCACCAGTAGGTTTTGACCAAATGTCACCAGCGACAGCAGAACTTGGAAAAGCAGGGTAGCTGGCTGCCCCTGGCAGCTCCTCGATTCTGCACTTTAATAACTGACTGGCAACATGAGAAAGTAGTTTGTGTTCCAGACTTTGCCTCCTGGTATCTAAATCTTTATAGGTGTTTTGACTGAGGTGTAGAAGAGGCATTTTTGGGGGCGGCTGATTTCTATTCCAGATTGTGGGGATGTGAATAATTTGGTAAATTAACATCAATGGGTTAGACTGTTCTTTGTAACTAGCAGCCTCTGGGAAGCCTGTTCCACCGGACGGTCACATTAATTTGCAACCCACAGGAGGATGGCTGCTGGGCACATACGCCCAAGCTAAATTTCCTTTTTCAGGTTTCCCCCGCTATGTTGGATATTCAGGTAGCCACGAACATCTGAGGCAGCTCTCTCTATTGTGCATTCATAATTCTGGCCAAACCTAGGGCTTCCAAAACTAATATCATGGAGGAAAGATCCAAACCTTAGTGCTTTTGTGGCTTTTTTTTTTCTTTCTGGGGCCAGTTTTCAGCCATATTTCCAATGATCAGTCTGTACTCATAGTTATACACGAAATGCTTAAACTCTGTGTGCTACAAATGGTGTTTTCCTAGCCTGTCCATATAGCCTATTAAACCAGAGTTGGCAGTTTTCCATCCCTTAGGAGAAGAATTTGGCATAAATAATATTGTCATTTGGGCAGGCTAGACATGGTCTGAAGAAGTGACCTTGTATAAATATTGTCTGAGGTATGACTGAGGCTAAATTATATGACAGGGAGCTAGTGTGTAGTCTGGGCTCTGGGCCCTCTTGGTAATGAAGTTAGTTGCTTCTTGTAGTAATGGAGCCATCTGAATTCAAAATAGGGTCAAATGCACCAGAGGTTGTTAAAGCCGCAGGACTCAGCTTTGTTATGAACAATGCTAGGATAGTACTGGAGTGTGTTTGTTGTTCAAATGGTTCTGTCTTTTTAATAGACCAGTTGTCCTAGCTGTGGCCTTTGTGCCACAAAACCTCCCTCAGTGTTGAGACTGCTCAGGAGGCCAAGTGTTTGTTGATTTTCCCACCCACTCTTAGGGTGAGCAGCTGGCACCGAGCATGGCGGCTTGGGTATTGCTGGGCTGTTTGTGGTTTACCTGGTATATTGGTAGCATAACACAGTCCCGCCAAGGACAGTTGCTTTCTATATCCTCTCTCAACACCCTAATTTAGGATTTCATTTCCTCTTTCCTGTCCTCTGTTGCCCACCAGTCTCTTCATTATCCAAAATATCCTCCTTTCCCTTCTCCCCCTCCTATTAATTGATCTGCCAGCCTCCTTCGTCTTCCAGAATGGTGATTTCATTTCCAGGGGTATGTCTATTTACCTACCCAGCCAACAAGTATGTACAGAGTGCCAACTGTGTGCCAGGCATTTTGGTCTCTATTACAATAAAATTTACACAGTACTGGGGGACTTAGATATTTGACAGATCCATAGTCACTGTCATAAGTTAGAGCTAATGTTCTTTAGACAAAAAAAGCAAGACTCTTTGCTAGCATACAACAAAAGAGTTGTGATTGGGGATCCAGGAGAAACTCTACTGAGGAGAAGAGAGTGAGGGCCACACTGGGAGGGCCATGTAGACCACGTTAAAAAATGTCATTTGTATTCCACCACCAAAAAGGAGTCAGTAAGAATTCTTACACACAACAGCAATCGGGTCATATTTGCATTTTGGAAAACCCACTTGGTTTGCAATGGGGACATATGACTGGCAGTGACATGGGAGAGGTCAAAGCGAATCAGTTACAACAGTGGAGTTGAAGGAGGCGGGCTCGAGTTCCACGTATAGGAATAGGATTTGAGGTAGGGAAGGGGAAGGAATTGTTAAGGATGACCGAGAGTTTCCATTTGAGCAACAGTTTCACTGTTCCATTTGAGCAACATTTACTGAGGGGAAAATACAGCAAACCAAGACTATAATGTGTGTGTGTGTGTGTGTGTGTGTGTGTGCGCGCGCGCGTGCGTGCATGTGTGTGTGTGTGTGCACGCGCGCGTGCGTGCATGCATGTGTGTGTGTGTGCGCGCGTGCATGCATGCGTGTGTGTGCGCGCGCGTGCGTGCATGCGTGTGTGTGTGCGCGTGCGTGCATGCGTGTGTGTGTGTGCGTGCGTGCGTGCGTGTGTGCGTGTGTGTGTGCGCGCGTGCGTGCGTGCGTGTGTGTGTGCACGTGCGTGCATGCATGTGTGTGTGTGCGTGCGTGCATGCGTGTGTGTGTGCGTGCGTGCATGCATGCGTGTGTGCATGCGTGTGTGTGCGCGTGCGTGCATGCGTGTGTGTGTGTGCGTGCGTGCGTGCATGCGTGTGTGTGCGCGTGCGTGCATGCGTGTGTGCGTGCGTGCGTGCATACGTGTGTGTGCGCGTGCGTGCATGCGTGTGTGTGCGCGCGTGCGTGCATGCGTGTGTGTGTGCGCGCGCGTGCGTGCATGCGTGTGTGTGTGCGCGCGCGTGCGTGCATGCGTGTGTGTGTGCGCGCGCGTGCGTGCATGCGTGTGTGTGCGCGCGTGCGTGCATGCGTGTGTGTGTGCGCGTGCGTGTGTGTGTGTGCGCGCGCGTGCATGCATGCGTGTGTGTGTGTGTGAGCACACGTGCGTGCGTGTGTGTGTATGTGTGTGCGCGTGCGTGCATGCGTGTGTGTGTGTGTGTGTGCACGTGCGTGCATGCGTGTGTGTGTGTGTGTGTGTGAGAGCACACGTGCGTGCGTGTGTTTGCTCCCTCGCTTGCTGTATTTCCTGAGGAGAAAGAAGCCTTAAAGCAAGAAAAATTTTGGTGATTTTCAAAGAACAAGCAGGGGAGGGGTGAGGTGGAGTACAGAGTATACACAATACGAAAATCTGTGTCTGAGATGCCCTAGAATCCGAACCTTCCCATTACTATAATGGCACAGGGGGAAAATTCCATACCTAATGTTTGTTGAGGCTGCAGATAAAATGCAGGTGTACTGAAGCCACTGTAAGATGTGTATGTGGAACATATGAATTCTGTGTTTAGACAGGGGTCCAATCCGTATGCAAATATTCCAGAATTTAAAAAAAAAAAAATCAAAGTCCAAACCACAAGGGCATGAGTGTGTTGTGGGAGAGGAAGGTGGACTAACTCAAAGAGCACTGAAGGGCACTGCAAAAGGAGCTTATAAGTTCGCTGGACAGTTTTGGAAAGTATCAGGCTTCAGGCAGAGGAATGTTATGGTCAGAATTACACTTTTGAAATATTGGGATAGCTACTGCAAACAGAAAACATTTTAGGGTCAAGGCCAAAATCAGAGATGAATTGTGTGACAATGATAACATCCCAGGTAGAAGATGGTGGTAGTGACTTAGCTCTTAGAAGGTGGTATGAAGTTAGGACCTGGTTAGAAACTGAATATAAGAGTTACCATTTTCTGATCAATTGGATGAAGCAAGAGAGGAAGAGAAGAATTGACAACAGCATAATTCTTGACGAATTCCAGATATGTGGTCTACCACTGACTAAGATGTAAGAGGCCCGCCCTGGGAACTCAGTAGCTTAGGTTTGAAGTTCTTATTAGACATTCACACAGAAAGAGGGATTCGGCTGTGGAGGCAGGGACTAAGATTCAAAGGAACAATCCAGAACTGAAACATGCATTTGGGGTATATTTGAAGTGAAGAAAGAAGATTCTCTAACCCAGAGCAAAAGCATGAGCTAACCAAGGAGTAAGAATAACATAGAAGAGGGACAAATGTTTACAGGATAAGTGTAAAGATGAAGATAACTCTAGTCAATGATGCTTGAGGTTCATGTCACCAATAATACATAATTGTGGTACCCGTGCTACAGTCTGTTCCACTAATTGAGCGAAGGCCTAGAGATTGAAATAAAAGACAAGACAGAGGGTCATTCGTGAGGCTGGAATGCTGAATGCTGAATGCCATTTATTGAGGGGAAGGAGCGGGCTTATAGATTGACTCACAGCACAGTGGAAAACAATCAAGGGCCAAGCGTGCAAGTTCTCTGGCTTAGTTCCTCCCCAGCAGATGTGTGTTAGCAAATCAAGAACAGTACCAAGAACTACTCTGGTGCAAGATGTTTCAGCTAAAACTGCAGAGTATTCAGCCAACAGCTCAGGCTTGCTCAAGGTGCCTCGGTGGTCCATGCAGGGCTCTACACATAATGACATCACAGACCTCCTGAAGCTATGTGCAACATCACTTCCTATGTATTTTTGCCACAAGAAAGTCATTGACTGTGTGAAGATATCAGACAAGTCTCTATTGAGGAGCATTTTACAAAACAACTCATTGGTTGGTATTTTCACAAAGAGCCTAGGTGATGAAAAGCAATGAATGGTGGCACTAACGGTCACAGCTTTGAGGCATCTAAGGCAATACAGGGACCCAGAATGACAGTTGGTATCGGGGGAAATATAATGCAGGTAAAGACTGTAATTTAGTTATTAGGAATGTGTAGTAGGTTTTTTTTTTCTTGTTTTTCTCAAAGTACTAAGGTTATAGTACTTAACAGCATTTGAAGAAACTGGTGAAGGAAATAGAAGAATTTTTTTTTATTGTAACTTGTCTGCAAGTCTAAAGTTATTCTAAAAGAAAATGTTAAAGAAAATCAGTTTGTGGCTTTTGGACATGTACCCCCAAGGATGTTACCACCTGCATGTCTAGTCTGCTAGCTTAGTCCAGAGATGCCAAGTAGACAAAGCCATCCAATGGAACTCTCAGACTGGTCAAGATTTTGGACCCTCTTCTAAGAACTCATGAAGGATTAGACAGGCTATGTGGAGGGAGATGGGAAAATGGACATGTTTGGTTTAAGCAAACAGAGACAAAAAATGTGAGAGAGAAAACAAGAATAAATATCGGGTTAGGCTTGGATTCAGGCAAACATTCAGTTACTTTCGATTCTTCATCCTGTTCTCCAAACAGAGTTGACCATGAGTTAGCTCATGACTCACAAGGGTGTTAGCACATTGTAACGTCTGGCTGGGAGGATTGCTCAGATCCCTAAGGATTATCCTCACAGAGCCTTGCGGCATCCCGTTTCCTCCTAAGTTCAGGCGCAATTGCAGTGGGGATTTTGAGCTGTAAGCCCAAACAGTAAATTGTGTGTTCAATAAACATATCTAATCCTCCCTGTGTGGCATGATTCCAGAACAAAGATTATGGTTAGACTGAGATACCAACTGTACTACATGGAGGAAATGCCCAGAACAGACTCCTTAGGGATGATGGAGAGGCTCTTCCTCAGTCAACGAAGCTGAAGGGAAAGGGATGGAAGCCCTCACTGTAACAAAATACCTGAGGCTGTTGGATATAATGAGTAAGAAACAAGTAACTTAAAGTCATATATTGTACAGAAATTCACAAAGAAGACAGAGGAGAGATTTGAAGGTGAGTCCATCCTTTGCCCAGAGATGTAAACCATCTCCGTTTGACTTCCCTGCTGTCCCATTGAGAATGGGACAAAAATACAGATGGGTATATGTTTGAGTGGGTGTTGTACAAGAGATGGCTTTTGAAATAGTTCCTGTCGCACAACACCTAACAGAAGCAATGTAGGAGAAGACTTACTTTAGCTCCTGTTTCCAGGTCATCAGTGGGGAAGGGTTGACAGAGTCCATGGCAACAGGAGCCTGTGGCTGAGATTATTCACCTGTTTTGGACCAGGAAATAGAGAAGAAGGTAGGAAGGGGGCTGGAGTAAACCTTCAAAAGACCACTTCTCTCGACCTCTGGCTCTGCCCGTCAGCTAGGCCCCATCTTCTGGATGTTCACAGTCCCAGTTGGACAAAAGGCTGCTTTTTTTTTTCAGATTATAACATAATCATATTATTTCTCCCTCCCTTCCCGTATACCCCTTCTTGCCCTCTTTCAAATGCATAGCCTTTTTCCCATTGGCTATTGTTACATACATGTAAAACACCCTGTGTGGGATATTTCAGTTCCAGCTATGACAGAGTTTACTGTGAGCATTTCCACACATGTATGTTTCTGTTATAGTCACCCCCCACCTGCCTTGCTTAGCCTCCTCCCTCTCCCAGATCCCCTTCCTCTTCAAGGGAAGTCATAGACCTAGCTGCCTCCTGCTTTGAACTAGCCTCATTGCCTGGTTTGGCAGGAAACCACATGGCCACACTTTGCCCTGGGACGTTCTGAACTCATGTAGCCTTCACCTAAGAGTCAATGCCTATAAAACGCATAACTGTCAATTTCTGGATGTTTGCCTCACAGTAGGTTTCTCCCATAATTGTCTTTAATTTTTTTAAAAATCTCTTCAAAACAGTCTTTCTCATCTGACAGGGGTTTTTAAGGGTGAAGAAGTAAAGCCCTAACTTATCGAAAGTTAATACCCAGTGAGTTGGCCAAGGGCAATTTGAACCCAGGTCCTGGGAACATGGAATTGCAGAGCTTTCCACACCTCTTGCTGCCTCCTCTGTCTTGAGGGAATGGAGTGTCTTGGTGGTAGCCACCCCTCAGGGACCCTCAGCGGGTCTGGGAAGTGCACTGGAGACCACCCACTGTTGCTTCTGGAAGAGCCTTTCTTGTGTAACACCACTGTAGGGGTTTAGGCAGTTGCCCTGGGGACTGGAATTGGCAGTGCTGTGGAGGAGACTCTGCCTGCAGTGACAGTTGCGAGGCCTGAGGAGGAGACAGAACAGCACACCTGGTCTCCTCATGTTGGAAAATCACCAGGATGTTCTGTCAGCATTGGCCCGAGGCTACATTTCTGGCTGAAAATTTGGGTGGCTTTACCAAACCTCAAAGGCGGAAAGAACAAATCATGCTGAGAGAGACTGGCTCTCTGACAAGAGAGAAGGAGCCGGGTGCTGTCTGGCTCCCCGCCAACCACTTGACACGTGAAGAGGAGGAAAGATGTCCCTTGTTACTACCTGACCCGGCCATCTGCTCTGGGCATCCCACAGAAAGGAGGCTGGCCCCTGCATCAGTGTGTGGAGCACACCCGGGGGAGGGAGGGGACAGATCCAGGTTTACAGCAGACTTAGAACCAGCCACGAGAAGTTCCCTTACGGGCAAGAGCGGGGCCAGGGCATCCGGTACAGTGGGAGGGTTTTAACAAGTCCTCGATTCCCCCTAGAAAATGTAAAGGCTAAGAGAAGGTTGTGGTGTGATGGGGATGACGTTCTGAGCTCTGTGGACAAGATCCCCCCCTGCCTGACCCATTTGCACCATCACAGCCCTGACTGACTGGACTTGTCTTAGAACACCCCATAGCTCCCTGTTACCACTGGATACAGGCAACCAGTGCGACCTTTGCCCCTGCCTGTCTTCTACACATACCTCACCTGCTCAAGCCCTGGGGCATTCGGTAAGTGGACACAGATGTCTCTTCCTGTCTGCCTGGTCAATCCCTTAGCTCTTGGGTCTCATCGTGGATATCACTTCTCTTGAGGAAAGGAGGTGCTTGCAGCAGGGTTGTATGAAGCCCAGGATAGCCTGAATTCACTATGTATTGGAGGATAACTTTGAACTTCTGATCCTCTGTGTCTAGCCCCACACCCTCTGAAGTGCTGGCATTACAGGTGTTAGCACACCTGGCATTAGATGCCACTTTTCAGGCAGTGACTGCTGACCCCTGACCTCCTGACTTGTGCTCCTGCGGTATCTAGTACTTACCCCTCTGTGACAATGCCCTGCCCCCTTCCAGCTGGCTCCATTGCCTTGTCTAGTCTTAGTTTTAACATCTCTCAGGGTGGATCATATTCCACAAGTATTTGTTAATTGAAGAAGTAAAGGCTCTACCTTTAGGTAGCAATTCTGGTCTTGGCTGATCCCTGTAAGACTCCTTTCCTTGTCTCCTCCCTAAGCTGTAGAGTACTGAATTGCTATGTTTGTCACATTTCTGCTGCTTGTTTTTTAGTTTGATTGTGTTCTTAAAGTGCCATAGACCAAACACAGGACTAGTCCATGTTACACAAGCACTCTACCATGGAGATGACTCCTCAGCCCTCATCATTTGATGTATTCAACTTGAAAATAAAAGATAGAGAGGAGCTGGGCAGTGGTGATGCATGGCTTTAGTCCCAGCACTGGGGAGGCAGAGGCAGGTGGATCTCTGTGAGTTCAAGGTCAGCCTGGTCTACAGAGCGAGTTCCAGGACAGACTCCAAAGCTACACAGAGAACTGTGTCTTGAAAACCAAATTAGAGAGAGAGAATGAGGGAGAGAGGTGTATTTATTTTTATTGTGTTGTGTTGTGTGTGTGTGTGTGTGTGTGTGTGTGTGTGTGTTGAGACCAGATGGTCTGCAATTCCTTTCTCAAATGCAATCCCTGACACAAATGTGGCCCGATGACCGCAGAAAACAGCAGGGACAAGACAAAGCCGAGGACCAGTGTCATCTGGGACAAAGGTCCCAAGGGCAGGGAGTTGCAGAAGGAGGGATGGGAGACGTTATTCTGTATATGTTTGTCTTATTGGTTGATGACTGAAACACTGATTGGCCAGGCAGGGAGATAGGTGTGGCTAGGAGACGAGGAGAGTTCTGGGGAGTATAGGCAGAGAGTTGTCACGGGAGCCAGGGAAGGGAGGACGTGAGTCAGGTGTTTTCTAGTAAGATAAGACCATGTAGGAATATGGAGATCAGTAGTTATGGGCAGAAATCCTGTAACAAAGGAGGGCCTCAGAAAGTGGGGAAAAGACACGCTCTGCTCACAGTGCTCTCTAGTAGCTATAAACAAGGTATAAACGGGGTGGAGGGGTTTTGTTCCTGATATGAACTAAGCGTCTTGTGTCTCTGTCTACCCTTACCCACTTTTCCAGGTCGCTGTGACAGGAGGCTGGCCGTGGCTGGCCGTGGCTCCTATGAGTGCTTTGCCTGTCTGTATGTGCTGCACCTGTAGGAGACAGACCCCATGGAACTTGAGTTACAGATGATTGTTAGCTGCTGTGTGGGTGCTGGGATTTATATCCAGGTCCTCTGGAAGAGTTGTTGGTTCTCTGAACCACTGAGCCATCTCTCTAGCACTACAGAGTCTCCCGTGTAGCTTAGGCTAACGTTGAATTTACTACACAGCTCAGGCTGGTTTTGAACTTGCTATGCAGCCCACCCAGGCTTCCAATGCACATTGCTGGGATTACAGGTGTTTGCTACTATGCTCAGCTAAAACTGATATTTTGGAGGGCAGATAACATGGGGAACACAGAAAGAGGTAGCGACTTCTAGGTACAATTTCAATTTTCTAAGAGACACAGAATTCTTTTGTAATCAGAGGCTTTTCATCTTGCCTGGCCCCATACCTGCTTTTAAAATAACCACTCAGAGGCTTACTATTAATTATAAATGTTTGACCAATAGCTGAGGCTTATTACTAGCTAGCTCTTACATTTAAATTAGCCCGTTTCTATTAATGTATGTATGGCCACAGTGTTACCTCATTTTCTACATGTCTTGCTTTCCAGGTGGCTGGATGGTATCTCCCAGACTCTGCTTTTGTTATCTGTACCTCTGCTTGGATTTCCTCCCTGGCTCTATCCTACCTTGCCAAAGGCCAAAGCAGTTCTTTTTATCAACAAATGAGAATAACATATACTCACAGCATTCAGGATCCCACAGCATTTCTTCCTCTCTGTCTAATCAAAAAGGAAGGTTTTAACTTTAACATAGTAAAATTACATATAACAAAATAGTTATCAAGCAAGAATTACAATATTGAGTCTATTTGTATTTGGCAAAATTAAAGAAAACACTATCATCTATCCTATCTTCGTAAGTCTAAAGATTCATATCTAATTTATCTTTTATCATAACTAAGAAAAATTTTAATTGTAACTATCTAGTCTTCAACTCCATCAAAGACCCCAGGATACAATATTAACAGAGTAAACAGGAAGTGCATTGCAAGTGCCTTTCAAAACTCTAGAAATGACAGAGACATCTAGCTACTTGGACAGTCACCTAAATTTCTTCTGTAATGTTGGGGCATCCATCTTCAGCCCATAGGCCTAGAGTGTCTGGCAGTCTTTTTAGTAAAGCGGGAAACTGCCTATATTTGTCAGTCACTTTACTCTGAGTCCTGCAGAATGTCTGGCAGTTTCTTCTGTGAAACAGAAACCCCGAAGGACCATCCTGCTTTGTTTTGGAAACGTTTAGCAGTCATTTTCCTGTGGGCCCTGCAAGTCCGGTTTATATTGTACACTGTCAAGCAGTCCAGGCAAGAGCAGTTTCTTGCCCAAATGGCTAGCCTTGCCACATTGAAGTCAAACCGCATGAGGGGTTTCTTTGGTGCCCATCATCCTCTTGAAATAATTAGTGCTGCCAGGAGTAGATATGTCTCACTGTTGAGAGAAAGCTAAATTCTTAAAATATTTTAAATGCCATACTCTGTACGTCTTTGAAGTGTTTGAAGAATGCCTATCCATTTGAAATATATTTCTGCTTATCTAGAAAACCTAACTAGCATGACTATTGTAGATGACTATTAATTTGTATTTGTTAACTATACATTACATTTTTAAGGAGCTACATAAACATAATACCTTAACCAACAGTAGAAATATTGTCTGACTGTATATTCCCCTCTGGACCTGTGTGTTGGCCGGAATGCAGCACAAGGTGAATATTCTTCCCAGGTGTCAGCAGTGGCTGCTGGATTCCGACCAGTTTCTCAGCCTCATCCTCCTCCCCAGCTGAGATCATTAGTTAAAAAACAATCAACAACAGAGTGACCTGTCCAACCGAAGTGAAGAAAGAGGAATGTAATAGCTAGTCTTAGTCGTCAGCCGGGCACACCTCCCTGTGAGAGATTATCCTGATCAGGTTCTCTGAATCCGGAAGACTCACTCTAAATGCAGGAGGCAGCCTGAATAAAAAGGACACAAAAGAAAGATGTGGCTTTTTTCTTTGCTTGCCCTCACTCTCACTGGCCAGTCCATCTCTCCCTCTCCCGTGCTGCAACATCTTTCACCGTCTTAAATCCAACACACTGGGGATTCTAAGGCAGATTTGCCGCCATATCGGGACTGCTGCAACTCCAGCCTCGTGCGGTTCTTGGCCATGAGAGAGCTACTTTTAGATCACTCGAGGTGTCTCTCTAACACCCACTGTGTGTGTGTGTGCCTGTGTGTGTGTGTGTGTGTGTGTGTGTGTGTATATATATATATATATATATATATATATATATATATATATATTTCTGTTTCTTTACAGGATGCTGACTAACACAGAGGAGATGCAGGGGAGCAGTTGTGGCCTCCTCTCCTTTGTTGGCTTTAATCACACTGTCAAGCTGTCTTCAACTTAAAGAAGCTTTAAGCCCTGAAAAGTCAAGCAACCATTGGAAGGCAGAGGATCAGAGTATGATCACTTAGACGTTTGCATAGGTTGGGAACCCTGGTAGACCAAGTGCACTTGAGGAAATAAAACCTAGAGTTGAACCAACATGGAGACTGAGAAAAGAGCCTAGCACAAACTGGCATGAACTAAAAACAAGAACAACAGCTCTGCCACGCAGAGGGTGAGGAGACTAGCCTATAGCGGGGCCCTGAGTCCCAGGAAGTAATGGTTCGAGTTCGCTCCACCTAAGTGACTGGAAACCTCTGAGTGAAGATTGTAGTGCCGGTTCACCGTCCCTAGGATACAAAACTGCTTGACTCCCCTTGAAAAGAACTCAACTTCAGCCCTGCCCTCGAGGAATTTCGCAGATAAAGGTACAAAGAAAATGAGCAACTCACAATAAAATAAAACTTTAAACCCAGACTAGGGAAACAGGACACTATGAATAAGAACAAGAAAAAGAGAAAGAAAGGAAGAAAGGAAGGAAGGAACAAAGAAAGGAAGAAAGGAAGGAAGGAAGAAAGGAAGGAGAAAGGAAGGAAGGAAGGAGGGGAGAAGGAAGGAAGGAAGGAAGGAGGAAGGAAGGAAGGAAGGAAGGAGAAAGGAAGGAGGGAAGGAGGAAGGAAGGAAGAAAGAAAGGACGAAAGGAAGGAAGGAAAGCAACAGAAGCAAAACCACAATGTTCCGTTATCAGAAAAATCAGACATAGAGAATTCTAAAAACTGAGCGTAATTGATTTAAGAAATAAAGTAAAAGACTGAAAATATATTTAGGGAACAAAAATGGCTTTAAAAAAGAACCCTAAAAGAGTTTGAAAAAGAAATAATAAAAATGAATTGAACTTTAAAGTTCAATGTGTGAGAACTAAGTAGACAGCACTGAAGCTAAAGAGGAAAATGGTCAACTGGAAGACAGAAATAAATTAACTAGAATGCAGAACAGAAAGATAAACAAAAGAATAACAAGAAAAATTAGATGGAAATCGACTAGAAAGACCAGCATACTTTATCTATTTGTTTATTTATTTTTTTCATATTCTTGAGGCAGTCTTGTAGGCAGAGACTGCCAGCCAAATCCCAAATAACCACAGACTTAATAAATGGTCGGCTGACAGCTTAGGCTTGTTACTAACTAGCTCTTACAACTTAAACTGACCCATATTTCTTATCTAAGTTCTACCATGTGGCTCATGGCTTGCTACCTGTTTTCTACACAACCTGCTTCCTCTGAGTCTGGCTGGAGACTGCACCCTTCTTCATCCCAGCTTCACCCTAGCCTGGCTCTCCCACCCAATCTCTCCTGCCCAGCTATAGGCCAGTCAGGAGAATAACGCATATGTGCAGTGTACAGAGATCGTTACACAGCACAGGCTGGCCTCGAACTTTCTACGAACTGAGGATGACCTCAAACTATTGACCTTTGTGCTGCTGTTTCTTCCTGAATTCTGGGTTTGCAGGCAAGCGCCACCGTATCCAGTTTGTGCTGTGTTAGGGGTAGAACCCAGATCACCATGCAAACACTTTTCCAACCGGGCTACATCCCAGCCCACAGGAAATAACTGGTAGAACATAAAAGGGATACTGCCTGAGGTTTTCTTTTCTCTTTCATAAAGCAATAAGAAAATTATCATGTTTAGTTCCAAACATTCTAATGATCCCCAAGAGAGATTAGGAAAAATCCACACTTAAACATTTAATAATAAAGCTGAAGAGTACAGATTATAATAAAAAATTTAAAATCCATGGATGAATTGTGCAGCCACTTTGGTAAACAGTTTGAGATATCCTTACAGGGTTAGACATCAAATTACTAAAACACCCTGCAATTCTACTGTCTAAGTATATACTTCAAAACCATGTATCCCCACAAGGCTAGAAGATATGTATTCACAGTAAAATTATAGATATCAGTACCAGATTGTAAACAACCCACAGTCCTATCAACCAATGAACAAATAAACAAAATATAGCATATCCACACAACTAGGAATATTATGTATCTGTAAATCAGAGGGAGGACTGATATTCTATATGAATAAACATTTGAAAGGTTGAGGTTAAGTGAAAGAATCCAGTCACAAAAGGCCATGTATACTGTTTAATTCCATTCATGTATGATGTGCAGCCAGAGTTGGCACAGGACACCCCAATACTAAGTTCTCAGAACAAAGGAGATTTATTTGCTCCAGGACAGAGACAGGGCAAGCATAGAGAAGAGAGAGGAAGAAAAGGAACAAGAGAGAGGGGAAAGGGGTATTTGCCCTGGATGTTCAAAGGATTGCTTCTGGATAGAGAGGACACAGATGTGGTGGCCTGTAGGCAAATGGAAGTTTATAAAGGGACGGGGGAACCTCATGTGGGGAACCTCATGTTAGCATGAGTTAGTTTTGGTTGAGCATGTTAATTAGGCAGCTAAAGGCGGGGCTTTTGATCGATGGACTTCAACACTTGGTTGTCAGCCTCTGGAGGAAGAAATGGCCAAACAAGGGACAAGACCTTCGGGGTAGTTTAGCAAGGGAGAGATCAATGCCTGCTAGCTCCATGTTTGCCATGTGCAGGCCTACGGAAGTCTCTCCACAGAGAGAGCATACAATCCCAGACATGGAGGAGAGGTTACCAGGGAGCGATTAAAAAAAAAAAAACAACTCTAAACTGGGCTGGAGTGATAACTCTGAGGTTAAGAGCACAGGCTGCTCTTCCAGAGGTCCTGAGTTCAATTCCCAGCAATCACATGGTGGCTCATAGCCTTCTATAATGAGATCCAGTGCCCTCTTCTGGCCTGCAGGAACACACACAGGCAGAACACTGTGTACATAATAAATAAATCTTAATCAAACAAGAAACGTTCTAAACTGGCGATTGCGCTTTCGTACTATGTATACTAGGAACCTCTGAGTCGCAGTCCTTGGAGGAGGACTGTATCTCAAGCTACTGTTTAAGCAACAATCAAAGCGCAAACATGGGTGGCTTTCCAAAGACCTGTGTCTTTGGAAATTCCCCCTTCCTAGCAACGACAATGAAAGCCAGAATAAAGTAGAGTAATATTTCTAGGCTTCTGTTGACGTACTAAAAACATGTTCCATAAGTAGTTAATCCTTACTTTTCAGTAAGAATGGCCTTCTGTAGAGGAGTGATGAACAAGGGTACTATTAAGTGTGTGGGGAAAGCAGAGCTAATTGTATGTGTCTAGAATCATTTAAACCACATTTAAATGTGAAGAATAGGCAAGAAAAAAAGTCAAAACAATTCCAAAAAGGCAAGGGTGGAGTAGGGCTGGGAGAGGTAGGAGAAAGCTAAACAGATATGGAATGGTGCTGAGGTGGGAACAAGTTCAAATGTGTTAACGTTCGTTGCGATACGTTTAAATGACCTGTATCATACGTCATAAAGAGACACAATTACAGGCTGAGTTAAATTCTATATGGGTGTTGCTTGGAACAGAGACCCAGAACAAGGAGGCAGAAGAACTGTTAAAGGATGGGAAGGGACACTGGAACCAAAAGAAAGCTAAAGTCGGAAGAGAGACGGCGCAGAGCTTCTAAGAGCACTGGCTGCTCTTCCAGCGATTCTGGGTTCAATTCCCAGCACCCATGTGGTAGCCCAAAACTATTCAGTTGCAGGGAATCTGAAGCCCTCTTCTGGTCTCCAAGGACACCTACATAATAATAAGGTAAAAGCAAAAAAATAGAAAGAAAGCTAAAGTAAATGTATTGATTATGTAAGTATATAAAGGAAAAGGGGATTCAGGACACAGTGAGCTTTTAGACGTGATGAAGGTCATTGTGTGGTAATACAGGACTCAGAACAAGGTAGAGGAAGAGCTATCCCAATGTTCATCCTCTCCTAAGAACAGCTGTCTGTACCTCCATCTGTCAGTGAGGCCGCTTTACTGGGCCTAATGAGCAGCCCATGTTCATGTTTTAGTGGAAAAACTCAAGATGTCTGTAAAAGCAAGTCCAAGCAAAAATGTGAAAGTGGTTTGTAGAGAAAGTAAAAAACTTTATTAAAACAGATTAAGGATCTAGGAAATGGAGCTGTGTGGCAACCTATACTCGGGAAGATTGATAGTGTACATACTGATAGACATAAACACTCCATAGAATTCCAGTCCACATTCTCTTGGAGATTTCCCTGGAACTTGACAACACATCTCTTTATGTGAAAGCAGAGATCTAGAACAGCCAGTAGTCTCTGGTGAAGACAAATCAGGGCAACTTTTCTACCATGTGCCAACAGGAATTATCTGGTACAGATGAAGGAACAGATAGGCTAATGGAACCAACTAGAAGTCTCTAAATAGAGTTTCCAAAGCACATATGGAAACCCTAAGATAGAATAACCACTGTAGATTAATGTGGAAAAATACATGGTGTTGGGTCAATCAGTTATCATTATGCAATAAAGTCAGATTTCTCCTTTTACATACATAGACATCAAAGCCAAGGAGAATAAAGACTTAAATGGAAAAGGCGAAGTCAAAAAAACTTTTGGAAGACAAATAAGGAAGATATTTTTATGATGTTGTAATGAATGACAAAGAAGAATTTTCTAAAGAAAGATACAAAAATATAAATTGTAGAAAAATGGAAAATCGAATCCTATTAAATATCTGTCATCACAAGGTCAGCAGGAAGAGAAAAGAAAATTCATTATGGTTAATGCAATATTACTGTGCATGAAATAAAAAAACTACAACTGAGAGTATACTAAAATGTCCTACAAAGACAACCTAGTAGAAAAATTGGAAAGACAGGAATGAGGAAAGTTGATCCTTATTAGTTTGCATCTTTTTCAGAAGTCAAGAAAATCTATAGCAGAATTATAATCTCATTCTAACTAGTCAGGCAAAAAAAATTAATTATGGTAAGTTTAAACACTGGTAAGGATGTAGAACAATGAGATCTCTAACCTACAGTTAGCAGAAATGTACTCTGGTATAAGCATTTGAGAAAGCCTTCAGCATACCTAATAAAATTAACCTGTGGGCTTAGTCAGTGTTCTATTGCTGTGAAGAGACACCATGACCACAGCTCTCATAAAGGAAAACATTTAATTGGGGCTGGTTTACAGGTTTAGTCCATTATCAATATGGGGGGGGGTAAGCATGGCAGCAGCAAGTAGATGTGGTGCTGGGGAAAAAAAAATAGTTCTGCATAGGAAGAGAGAAAGCCACTGGGCCTGGCTTGGGCTTTTGAAACCTCAAAGCCCAACCCCAGTGACACACCTGTTCCAACAAGGCCACATCTACTCCAACAAGGCCACACCTCTTAATAGTGTCACTCTCTGGTGACCAAGCATTCAAATCCATCAGCTTATGGGGAGGGGTCATTCTTATTGAAACCACCACACTCTGTATATGTTAAATCTGTCTATTATTTGTCTCAATGTATGGCTTAGAGAAACTTCAAATAAGCATTGAAGACACATAGGAAAATAACTAGCAACATTGTGTATAACAGTGCTAACTGACCATAGTTCAACTGTGTATTGAGAGTAGAGTAGATACATTTATACAAAGGAATATTTACAGGACAGAAAAACAAAAAATGAACCAATTATTGCTACATGTATCAGCATGGGAGAATCTCAGAAAACACAATATAAAATTAAAGAAATTGGATTGCCAGCACTGTAATCCTACTTATCCAAAGAACAAAATTGGTTCAACTATGTCTTATATTTAAATACTCTTGGTCAACTATAAAGAACAAGGAATGGTTAACATAAAGTTCACATACTGTTTATATTTGCTTGTTTGGTTTGGTTTTGGTGTTTTGACACAGTCCCTCACTGTGTAGCCCTGGTTGGCCTGGAGCTTCCTATGCAGAAGAGGCTGGTCTCAAAGTCACAAAGATCGTCCTGTCTCTGCCTTCAGAGTATTTGGAATAAAGGTGTGTGCTACCCCACCCAGCCACAAGCTGTTTCTTTTGCAGTGTGAAGTGGCTAGTTAGAGAGAGGTCTCAATAACAGTGGTTAATAGTCCAGGTTTTTAAAATTCCGTGCTTATTATTTCTTAAATTCTACAGATAAAATTTGCTAATTTTATGCATATGTAACATACCCCCCCAACTTGATTAAAAACGTTCTTGTTACTGTTGCAAATATTGAATGATGCAAGACATGCAGAGTAGCTGATATCTAAGAGGTTCTCAGTATCTATATCTGAAAAAGAATCAAAGAAAGAAGTCTTCAATGGACCAGTCCAGGAGGCATGATGAACTGTTACAGCACAGGAGGCTGTGGTTAAGAGGCATCTTCTCATGCCCCCTTCACTTGGGATGTGGAACCCAGACATGGGATAGAGCTCATCTAGCCCTGGAGGAATCTGCCCGGTCCAGTGGGCAGATGCGTTGTAGAGGGAGCTAATGTTTGCAGTTACTTAGCCTTACATCACTGCCATAAACCCAGCCAGCTCCTTTTAATGTAAAATTGGGCCCTAGGGCATTGTACCTCCCCACACCTCAATGGAAGTGTCACAAATCTGTGTGGGAGAGGATGACCCTCTTCACTGTGTGCCTTTCTGTAAGGAGTAGGGTTTTTCCCTCCACCGGTCTGGTCCCACCACCCGCGGCACCAGCACCAAATAACACACTGAGACTCTGTATTTGATATAATTCTGTTGGCCCATTACTTGTTTCTTATTGGCTAGCTCTGCCTTAAGTATTAATCCATTTCTGTTAATCTAAGTACTTCCACGTGATCTTATCTTACCGGAGAGAGAGGCCGCCAGCGTTCTGCTCTCTCCATCTTCCATCTTGACTCCTCCTTACTACTTCCCTTGAATCCTCTTTGTCTCCTAGACCCACCTATCTTGCTTTCCTATTGGCCAACAGTGCTTTATTCACTAACCAGTATGAGAAACATTTACAGAATGACATCTCCCATCATCTCCTCTTTTCTGTCTAAGATAAAAAGAAGGGTTTTGACCTTAATTTGCAAAACATATAACACAACAGTTATCAAGTAAGAATCACAGTTAACAATATTTAGTCCATTAACATTTAGCAAGATTTAAGAAAATATTACATCATCTATTCTATCTTTGTGAGTCTAAAGTCCTATATGTAACTTATCTTTAAGCCTAACTAAGGAAAACTATAACCATAACTACCTGTCTTAAACTCCTTCAAAGACCACAGAAGGATAATATATAAACTCTAGAAATGACAGAGACAACTCACTGCCTGGTCAGTCACCGAAATTCTTTTGTAATCTTCCATCTTCAGCCCATAGGCCATAGTGTGTCTGGCAGACTCTTCAGCAAAGCAGGAAACTTTAAACAGTCTTCTTGTATTGGCAGTTTGTCAGTCATTTTCCTCTGTGTTCTGCAGACTGTCTGGCAGACTCTTCCATGAAGCAGGAACGCTGTAGCAATGTCCATCTTGAATCAGCAGTCACTTTTCTCTGGGTCCTGCATGCCCAGTTTATACAGCATAAAGTCAAACAGTCCAGACAAGAGCAGTATCTTGTCCAAATGGCTAGTCTTGTCATATTGGAAGTAAACTTCATAACGCGTTTCTTCAAGGTCCATCGTCCTTTCTGACCCAGGTGGTGTGGCCAGGAGCACTTATGTCTCACTGTCAAGAAAAACCCTAAACCATTTTAAATGCCATATTCTGTAGGTCTTTGAAAGGTTTGAAGAATGCCTATTCATCTCAAATACATCTCTGTGTATCTGGAAAACCTAACTCACCTCTCTTATGGTCTCTCCCTCCCTCTCTCTCTCTCTTTCTCTCTCTCTCTCATATGTTTTACTGTTTGCCACTAAGAATCCAAGCTAATATCCATGGAAATGGCAGGATAATGATCAGCTTGGGGGTGTCTTGTGTGCTGGGTGAATGATAGTGACATCACCTAAGTATGGACGGACTGGGAAAAGACAACTAGGAAGCCCATGGCCATGGAGGTAATAAAGAGTTCAAATTTCTGCATGCTGAATTCAAGTGTCCTTTGAGAGACACAGTCAAAGACAGTGAGAAATATGAATCTTGGTATCAGGGGAAAAAAAAGGATAAAAACCAATTTAGGGTTTGTCAGGATGTATTTCCTTATTAAATTATTACTAATTCAGCTCTTGCATTGTGCCAGACAGTGAGGAAACAGCTATGAATAAGACAAGACTCTGCTTTTATAATCTGTTTAAGCTAATAGAATAAATCAGAAGTAAGTACACAAGCAATATAAAAATATAAAACCTGATTTGAGTAGTGATAAACAGTATAAGGAAAAAAGATCAGAATAAAGAGATAAGGCTTAAAGTTAGAATAGCGATTTTCAGCAGTATCCAGTCATGTTTAGAGACAAGGAAAGGCAGTCTCATCAAAGAGAAAAACACAGACAAGGAGGAAAGTAAGTTTGGCATGAGACTCAGAGTAAACAAGAGGACAGTGGAGATGGCCCAGGGAAGGGGCCAAATCAGGTCCTATTCCTTATGTTGTTGACCACAATAAGTAGGTTTTTATGTCACTTGATAAGAACCACAACGAGACTTTGGGCAGTGAGAATGGGTTGACTTATATTTTCGCGGCTTCCACGAGGCATCTTGAAGGTATAAAGAATGAAAGAGAGTAGGGACTGAGGGAAGTTTTGAGCTTCTGGATGGAGGGATTACGGCATGAATGTGTGCTAAGAGGGAGGAGCCTATGGGACCTCTGGTAGTGGACCAGTATTTATCCCTATTATACGAATGAACTTTGGGAGCCATTCCCACATAGGGGGATACCCTGGGCCCTGCTCCAAATGATGGGACAGACTTTGAAGACTCCCCATGCTGGGGAACAGAAACGGGACGGGATGGGGGTTGGTTGGGGGAACAGGGGACGGGAGGGTGCAGGAATTGGGATTGACATGTAAAACAAGCTTGTTTCTGATTTTTTTTTTTTTTTTTAAATGGGGAAGGAGGCAGTGGAAGCAGGCTGTAAGGATTGATGCTGTGATCTGAGTCAGTGGGTAAAGGGGCTTGCTCCTAAGACTGCCAGCTTGAGTTCACTCCCCAGGACCCACATGATGGAAGGGTAGAGCTTACTCCTGGAAGTTAATCAAGATGATGATGGATGGAAGGAGAGAATGGGGCCTAAAACATTGGGTGAAAGAGACAACATTTCTTCTGGCTTGGGAAGGAGACAGGACAGAGAGAGAGGCAACGAGTGACCCAAGAGTCTGGAAGCACTGGTGGGTGACTTCTGTGTTTCCCTAGAAGTGAGAGTTTAGATTTAGCGGGGGAGGTAATCAGTGGCAAGAAGAAAGGGCAATGAGACTAAGCCAATGATGCTGTCCCATTATCTTCACAAAGGGCATAATCTGGCTGATATTCTAGTGCTGTCTATGGGTTCCCATGAATCTCTCTACTTGGGTCCCACAAGCTGTCTCCCGCCTCTCCCTTCCTCCTCAAAATCCCTCCTGAAATCCCACCCGTAGCCATGGGAAGCTCCCTGCCCAAAATGAATTATAGATGGAATCTTCATCCCTGTTCTCTGGCAAATGTCTTTCCCCAGGAGATCTGTGCTGATCCCACCACTAGTAAAACATAGAAAGTAGGGAATGCCGAAAACCAAAGCAAAAATTTTTAAAGAGAAGTACATTGCAAGGCATTATAAATTAAGAAAAAGGCTAGATGAGTGAGTAGATAGAGATCATGCACTCCATATTTTAGGATTTAAATTTCTGCAAGGCAAACAGTAGGGAGTGATTCAGAGAAATGGTTAGGGTCACTGGCCTAATGGTTAGGGTCACTAACCCCAGGGCTAGCTGTCAAAGCTCTCAGTGTTCTAGAATCTTAACATGTCTCATGGACATTGCAGGAGACCCACCTCATTCCTGTAGATCGTAGGGGTTGACTGTATGTGCAGCCCAGTGCCCTGGTTAAAAGCAGTGATGATTGTTAGCTGTTGGGGCTAGGCGGGAACCTCCATAGGAAATGTTAAAAAGGAGATGGAAATACTTCCGTAAGCATGCTGCGGGGGACATCATACAGGGTGGGCGTAGGTGAACACCCTTCGATCTTAGACTTTTCCTCCACTGGGGAAACTTCTCTGCTGTCTTGGAGCAGACAGCAGTGACTTAGGACAAAGTGTGACTTTGCTGAATGGGGAGCTTCTTGGACACCATTCCCTGCTGCCTCCTTCCTTGAGATGTTTACTCTTGCCCCAAAGAGCCCTGTGACCTGCACGCCATGCAACGTGCTCCACATCAGCGCGTTAAATCACCTTTCCCAAGTCTTCAGGTGAGAGCCCCACACATTAACACATCAGTGTTCATGGTAGCACAGAGGCAGCAGCTCTGAGCCAGGGATAAGCAGGCACACTCCATGAGAGGTGAGAGATGGGAATGCCGAGCTTACTCTGAAGAGATCATCAGGGACAGTTACAGCCACCCGGGGCTCTTCCCAAGTGTTTATTTCCCTCAGGAGAATCAGCTAATGGATTAGTTTCCTTCACAATTGCTGTGATAAAACCCTGATCAAAAGCACCTTGAGAGTTTACTTCATCTTACAGGTTAGAATCCATCCTCAAGGGAGGTCAAGGCAGGAGTCCCGGGAGGAGCCTGGAGGGAGAACTGAAAGAGACCATGGAGGAGCCCTGCTTACCGGCTTCGCTCTCCCGCATTTAACTACCTTTCTTATGCCTCCCAAGGCCACCTGCCCAGGAGTGGCTCAGTCCACAGTGGGAAGGCCATCAACAATGAAGAAAATGCCTGACAGGCCATTTCCTCAGTTGAGGTTTCCTCCTCCCAGGTGAGTCTACTTTGTGTCAACTTGACAAAGCAAACAAACCAAACCAAACCGAATGAAAGTCAACCAACATAAACTAGGAAGGGATTAAATTGGTTTGAATTCTGAATCTGCAAATCAAAAGTTCTGCCACATCTCTCGGCAGCATCAGACTGTTGGCTGTTTCTGCTGGAAAAGAGGCCTTGAGCTGTGGGGAAGGAACAGCCAAACTCTCAGGATGCTCTGCATCGCAGTGCAACCAACCGCACCGTGCATCCCCGAGGTGGGGATGCGCAGTTTGGATTAAAACAAAACAGAGTCCCTCACAATAGAGTCTTCCACCACGCAGCTCTAGGCGCTTTCAGTGCTCACCGGTGCTTCCCGCCCACCCATGGAAGGCGTCACCCTTCCTCTGTCTCCCTTTTGTTTGGATGGCTAGGAGGCAGGTGCTGGTTGAGTTCTTAAAGGAGCTAGAAGGGGTTATCTTGAAAGGAGACATGTCAACACTGTCTCGGGAACATTTTATAACTAAGAGAGCAACCAGTGAAAAATCCGTGCCCTTCATCTTAAGCGGGCTCCTCCACCTTCCTAATGCCACCGCCCTTTAATACAGTTCCTCACGTTGTGCTGACCCCAAGCATAAAATCATTTCTGTTGTTTACTTCACAGCTGTAATTTTGCTACTGTTATGAGTCATAATAGAAATATCTGATATGCAGGCTATCCTATATGCGATCCCTGTGAAAGGGTCACTGAACTCCGAGGAGGTCACGACCCATAGGTTGAGAACCACTGTTCTAAAGAGCCCGACAGCCCCGCCCAACGCTCAGCTCCCGCCTGGATCCGGAGTGGGGGAGACTGAAGAGTAAAGGCTATTTGTGACAACTGGAGAAAGTTAAATGTAGACTGCACATTAGAGCCCCGCTGCTCTGAGCCTGGGCTGTGGAACAGCATCAAGCTAGCATCACTTGGAAGCCTGGTGGAAATACACAGTGGCCGCCCCAAAGTGCACTGAGCATGCTGAACAAAGACCGCACAGACAAAATCATCCCCTCAGTGTGGGATATTCCTGTATTTCATAATGGTATAGCTGGAGAAGTGTGTGTGTGTGTGTGTGTGTGTGTGTGTGTGTGTGTGTGTGTGTGTAAATGTGCTTTCTACGAGGAAGAATTCAGAAGCAAATCTGCAATTCATACCTCATACTGGAGGTAACACTTAAGGGAACAGAACCCCAGGTGTGGGTGACAGCACGGATTGTCCAGAAAGAGCCATTAGCAACTTCCAGGTGAGACGGGCCAGGTAGGAAGACCTGTGCTGCACTAGGAGGGCAAGTTTGGTCCAGTTAGACTAACCCTCAAAGGAAGAAGGCCCTACCATACACAGACTTATCCTACTACAGACAGGCCAATATGGATGGAGGACAGTTTAAAATTCCTTCCCTCAACTGTTGCAATTCTTGCCCTTCCTTCCTCTCTTCCTCCCTCCCTCCCCTCCCCCTTCTCCTTCTCTCTCCAATTTCTCTAACCTTTTACCACGGCTTCACAACACCCATAACCTATATGCGTTGGTGATAGGACAAATGTCCAATGCTCCTCGTGACAGGCAAGAAGTGGGACCTGCCCCCTTGTTGGAGGCTTTTTGCAGAGGCAGCAGTAGTAGTCCAACCAGTGGCAGTTGCTGGCTTCCGGGATGCATGTTGACGGAGATGCCTGGAGAGGCTGGCAGCACCTGCGGCTCTTTAAGGTGTCATTGTCTCCTCAGAGGTTCTGAGTGCTGTGTTCAGGACACCTAACCTTTGCTGGGACCGTCTCTGTAACTGTCAAATCACATAACAGGAAGTGGTAAGGATGAACCTTCCACAGCCTCATCTGTCTGTGGCTCTAAAGGACATTGACTCATGGCCGGGCATTTACTTCAAATAAACCCCAGCATAAAGCAAAAGCTAGCGGAAGCTTCTCCGCCCACCCCTAGTTCCAAATTCCACTCAGGTTTGGATCTGGGCTGAACAAGTTTCATTTGAATCATGAAAATGTGGGAGAACCCGGCCTCTTCCTGCTAGCAGTGGATGGAGATCCACGCCTCCCTCCGAAGGCACCAGATGATGTTTACTCTTCTGGAACCCTCGTTGCCAATTCCAGTTGTTTTTGCAGCACAATGCTACCCATGAGACCTAAACCAAAAGAACCAGACATTCCGGATTGACTCAAATAATTCCATCCCCGGGTTTGTCCCAGTTTCCATCACATCCTGTGATGCCGAGGGGCAAGATGGAGGACACAATGCTTCCCGTAGCCCAGCTGCCTACCCCAAGGCTGCACGGAGTGTCTGCAGTTAAACAGAGTTCCATTCAAGGATTTCATCCTCTCCCACACACGACAGGCAGAAATAGTTTCATGTTTTATTTATTTTGGTGAAGGGACAACTTCGAAAACAACAAAAGGAAAATTCCTAATGGCAATGATCGACTGTCGATGAACTTTTAATTTTTGCCTCATTAAGGGGGTCATGAAAACCCCACATAAAACCTTTAAAATATGTCTCTCTGCATCTTCTTCAAGTAGTTACGGGGGGAGGGGGAGAGAAATGGCATTACTGACTGTCAGTGACATTACAGACTTTCAATTACAGAGAAATTTGACTCTTCTGAAGGCAAGACATGGTGACTCTAACCCCAAGACAGTGATGCTAAATCCCTTTCGTTTTCATAGGTGGATGCAGACACATTTGCAGCTGGGGGCTGGGCTGTCTGTGTCCAGGCGCTGTAGTATAGCTGTGCTTTGTCTCTGTCCATGGAAGATGACTTTCCGAGACTGGGAAGAGAGCCCTTCCATACCATGCCTGTTCCATGCAGGCCAGACTTACCGCACTTTGGGATTCTGACATAATTATCCCCTTGCCAAACATACTTCTCTAGATTATTCCATAAAACACACTTGATAAATGGTTTTATCAAGGCTATTGTGTCTTGAAGAACTTAAATTAGACCCAGATGAGTTTCTTCTCAGTTAAAAGAGATTTAAATAAAATGTAAGTGTAAAGCTGTTTCCATTTTAACGGCTGGAGCACATTCTGGCACTAAAGTGCACCACCTTCTTTAGACAAGTATGACTCTTGCGTTTGTTGGAAATGAGCGATATCTCAGGTGGCTGCATCTACTTCTTATATTTATGACTTTTGTATTTGTTGGATGCAAACAAGTTCTCAATTTTCTATCTGTAAAATAAAATAAGAGCAGCTGCTTCACAGGGCTCTTGGGTGATTAAGGGAGATAGGGACATGGAGCCCTGGGCACTGGGGAGATGCTTCTTAACCAACCGTTTTAGTTTAATTCCCTCACCCCTGCAGGAGCACACATGTTCAGAGGAGCTGATGTCACTGTATTCGTTTTGTCTGTCTTCAAATGAGCATGCATCGCAAAGCAATGGGATCCAACAGCAACTCAGAGCTGTGTGTATGTGGGCGCTTCCTAGATTTTTAGCATTTACCTGAGGAATAGCCCAGTGGTAAAGCACTTGTCTAAGGTCTGAGATTTGATCCCAACACCACAAAATAAAGGAACTAAAACTTGGTTTGCTCTGACTGAGGTGCCTCTGCGTTTCTGCTCTTGCTCCACGTTACTTCGTTATTGCTTAAGAGTGCAGTTTTGTAGACCTCTTCACTAGCGTTGGACAGACGCCACGGCTCCTATTCCCTGTCACCTCCCGTCTTCCTGTTCCCTTTTCTAATGACCTCATTCTTCCTTTATGTCTCTTTTTCAATTTCTTTTTATCTAAAAGGCGATTCCAAGTCCCTTAAATAATCTCTAGCTCGTGTCATTTTTGTGACATTCAGAAAAGTACAATTTTATGTTTAACATAAGGCTAAAGCATGAAAGCTGCAAAGGTTGTGTAGAAGGTTCTCATATACACCGTGGGCAGTTTCCCCTAATGCCCACATCTTAGTATGGTGTATTTGCACAAATTAAGCATGATTAGTTCGTATAAAGGCTGAACACTCGGGAAACATCATGGGAGAGGAGGAAGAAGGGATGCAGAAGATGGAGGGCGGGGAGGATTGAGGTGGAATCCTGTTTTCAGAACCAGATGATGTCTTTGCGCTCTTGGTCTCAAAACATCTATGCTTATTGACAAAAGGCCTACCCAGAGCTGGCTTTCCAGACCGTATGAGCAGCAGTATTTACCCATGAGACCCCGTCCTTCCCTTGAGTATCTACGGGATATGTTTATGGTTGCTGGGAGAAGAAAAGGACATTGCCTTCAGTAGCATAAGCCACTGGTAGGGACCACACCTTTGTAAATGATCTTCATCCAGCTAATGTGCGATATAATAAGAAACCCAATTAAGTTACAATGGGGTCACCAGAACAAGAGGAAGAAAGGAGGAGGAGGGGGAGGGGAAGGAGGAAGAGAAGCTGAATTATGAAAATGAAGGACAATCTGGGAAGGGGTGAGAAGATTAGGAGCAAGAGAGATGTGAGGGTGGATATGATCAAAAATATTCATACAGCATGGAGGTGTCATAATGAAAGCCATTATTATTGATAATGACTATATGAATTAAAAATTCATGTGTTTCCATTGAGCAGGTTTCATTTATATGCAACTGCCCGCAGACTGTAAACCCCTTGAAGCCAGGCCTTGCGTACCACAGTTACATTCCCGCTAGCATGTCCGAGTGTTTGCTTACTGGGAATCACGAAGGGGAGTGATGGCCTCAGCTGCCTACCTGCATCAGATCTCCTTTTGGTTTTGCTTTGTTTTTAAATCATACTTATTAAAGTCGGACAAATATATAGAAAAATATGACTACAAATAACCCAATGAATTGTGACAATGAAAACTGGCACCCAGTTCTTCAAACAGAACGCTTCCTGAACCCCAGCAGCCCCCCCCCATGGGCCCCTCCCAGTAACTACTGCCCTTCATCTTAACTTCTTATCCTGTCCGCACTTTCATTTTAATAACAGGACTCCGTTGTTGCGGTAATTGTTATAACGCAAACCACGTTTACCCTGTAATTATATCCAGACAAAGTGGCATGAATCTATTAAAAAAAAAAAAGTACTGATTGAGGCAAGTGCACTGCAGTAGATGTTCCAACAACCAAACAATGCGCATTGCCTGTCGCTTACACAGCTTCTGCACTGAGGCTCAGCTTGTGGTTGGGCGGACCCACTTCGGATTGAGGGCATTTCCGGTTCTGACAACGGCAGGCCAGGACTGGGAGTAGGGCAGAAACCATTTTCATTTCTGTTCCCTTAGAAACGCACGGAACAAAATAAAGTTTGCCAAATGGAAATATACAAAACCACCGAGGAAATAAATGTTATTTTTAAGTTTCTAAGAAGCCATCACACATAACTGGGAGGAGAATGGAAAGAATTCAAAAACCCGGTGACCTTTAACAGGACAACACAGCAGGGTCAGCAAGTGTCTAGGGAATGTTGTGACGGGGGGGGGGGGGGGGGCGAGAGGCCAGGCCTGGCGAAGCTGACCTCACTGGACATGATGGGAACGGAGTTGGCTTTCCTCCAGCCTTGTGTGAACTGGATTGCAAGAAGGAAGCCATCCTTCATCCTTCAGAAAGAGGAACAGTGAGAACCCTCACAGACTCAGAAAGGTCTGGAGATCTGAGCGGGTGATGGCTACACTGCCAGGGAGTGCACTGCTTCAACGAAAGGGGGCTGCGGGGCACCTCCTCTGGGATTGGGAAGAGACAGCCTTAACAGTTGCCTTCTTCCTTGGGGCTCTTATGCCATTGCAGGGCTGTCTGGTAGGGCTCAGATAGCTCAGGAACTATGGCTGCATTGACAATAACTTAGCAACTACCTTATAAATCTAGACAGGGCGTGTGTGCGGTTGGTCAGCTAGCCTTCCTCACAGATTAGTATTGAGAACACTGGCTCAGCTGAGGACAATGTTTGTGGCATATTGTCTCTCATAAAGAGAAAGCCACCCCATGGCACACATGGCCAAGTCAGGCTCTTCCTGCTGAAGCATTGGCCACAAATACCCACTCCCAGACAGGCGGTACCCACAATGGCTCACTACCAATACAATGAGCAGAACGGCATGCCCTTTACAAACCAGGGTAACTTCCAACAGTGTCTACGACCTTCCTAACTAGAGGCTGAAGGGGGCTGAATTGGCCCTTCAGCTGCTGGTCTTTCTCCTACCACTCTCTTCTACTACACCACTTTCCATCAAGTTAGCTTTCAGGGGACAGGAACCCAGGCAGGGACTCAGAGAGGCATTTCCAAGGATTCATGACTGGGAATCTAGGAGAAATTTTGTCCTGTTTTACAGCATGGGACAAGGGCTTCAAAGAGGGCAGCTACTGAGTTGAGCAGGGTTACTCTTTGCTCCCCTAGGCTGCTTCTTTTGACCATACTTTTCAGTTCTTTTAATAAAAGAGACAAGAACAATTTCCACAAGTGACACTGGGGCTTGTGACTAAGGGAATATTGAGTATTTGTCATCAGTGTTCCAAAAACCACTAGTCATTTCTTTTCGTGGAGAGTTTCCAGCTTGAGACCACGTCTGGCCTCCCTCCCCTGGCTGCTCTGCCCATGGCAAAGCTCTCCACACTGACACAGAAACGCTCCCAAAGAACCTGCCCCATTCTGCTTCCCCTCCATCAGCGATATGGAAAGGAGCAAAGGTTTTGCAGGTCTCAGTGACCCCTCCACCTACAGAGTGGCAGTCTATTGTATGTGCATATCCCATGAGCCATCAAACACAGGGCAAGGTAGTGTTGAAGAGATTTCCTACCCAGCACTTAGTAATTACAACACACTGGAAGCCTCAGGAGAGGGCATGCCCCTGAATAGAAATAACATCTAAGTGGCACTTCAATTCCAATGTCTCTAAAAGCTTACAACAACATTTCATAAAAAATTCACGTTTTTTTTTTTTTTTTTTTTTGCCAAACAAACAAACAAAGCAAAGCAAAACTTCATTAATGGTCCATAGCTGAGCAATATTAGGAACCTGAAAATTTGTTGCACAGGAAAAGAGAAAAAAAAATACTGGAAAGGAATACATCGAAGTTAATGTGTTAGTTGGTCTGTAGAAAGGTGCTTTTGATGATTATGTAAGGTTCCCCCTTCGAAGCTATTTTTTTGAGATACCTCAGCCCAAACCCAGGGCTTTGCACCCAAAGGCAAGTCTCTGCTCCCAAGAAACCTCCTGGACCCCAATAGTTCACCTTTAAAAGGCTCCATGTTCTAATTTTGTATTTAACTGGTCAGCAGAAGCAGACTGGCTGTGGCATTGTGGGCCTGGGTGTGACCGTGATGGGGAGCCATCAAAGGCCTACCTGGTCTGGGTCTAGCAGAGATGATGTCATCCTAAGAAGGACAGAAAGTGCCAACTAATCGGAAGTCAGGACTGATCTCTGAAAAGTAGGGTACCGTGAGATCCCAAGGTATCTCTTAGAAGAGATAGATGGGCATCAGCCTCTGGACCCTGCCCCCCCTCACGGGATGCACATGCATAGCAGGATGCTATCCTTCTCTGCACTGGGCTGGTTCATTCCGTACTGGTTACAGTTGCATCTACTGGCTGTGCTTTTAAAGATGGGTATCACCACTGTGGGGAGACAGTTGTTTGGCTGAGGTCTACGCTGGTACCAGAGCCAAAATGGGTAAATCAGATCCTGGACCACTTTTAAGTCACTTCTGAAGTATAGGGTTTTACAGCTGGAGGTTTAATGAGATCTGTACCATAGGCACATGTCATTCGTGATTTTATTTTTATTAAAATCATTTTAACGATTTCATCTCGTTAGAACACAGCAATCCGTAGCACTGGGGAGTAACGGGGATGTTTTCTCAGCGTGCAGGCGTGGGTCCCGAGCCATGATTGAGGTTCACCTTCCCGACCACCTTTGAGAGGAGGGACCAGGGACCATAAGGAACACGGAACCATGAAGACCACAGGAAGACAAGAATGGGCTTGGTAGAGATTATGAAGCTATGTCGAGATTGGTCTATCCTTGCATAAAGTTCAGAGATGGAATCTGCACAAAGATTGTGTAAAGAGACACATGCTCAATGCTCATGTTTGGAGCGTTTTTTTTTTTTGTTTGTTTGTTTGTTTTGTTTTGTTTTTGTTTTGTGTGTGTGTGTGTATGTGTGTGTGTGTGTGTGTGTATGTGTGTGTGTGTGCAAAATCTAAGGATTCTGGGTGAGGCTAGGCCTTGTTTTCAGTTGAGCAAACAGGAAGAACAAGTTCAGTATCTGAAGTGGGAAGTCACTGGGCTCTGCATCATAGTGGGGGAGCTTGGGCTTTCCTTCGGTGGCAATAACGGCCTCCAGGGTTAGTCCTGCAGGAGTCCTCACTTGCTTCCGTCCCTCTCAGGCTCCAGGCACCCGGCTGTGTTCTCTAGTTGGTTAGCTGGACGTTCCTGTCTCCTGAAGAATACCCATCCATGGCCCTGGAGTGGTCAGGGTGTAGGAAGGACCCACTGACTGGGCATGTTTAGGTCCACAAAGGCAGAACAGACATGTTCCAACAATATGACCCCTGCCACTGCCCTGCTCATTTGTTTCAACCACATCCAGGCTTTCCCCACAATCTTCTTTCTATTTTCTTTCCTTTTTCCTTTCTCTTATAAAACAAAGGTCCCACCAGGGTTACCAGCACAGTAAGTGCTCTGGCGCGTCAGATTGCCTTGGCAGAGAGTAGTCCTTTTATCTGCTTTTTGATCAGTGTTCAGTCTCCGGCCTTTAAATCTTTTGAACTCTTATCCATTGTTCCAGACAAGCTGCTGCTGATTCTACAACCTCATGTTCTCTCTTGATTGTATTACTTTGGCTCAAATATGATGTCCTTGTTCTCTCCTGGGCTAACGGGGTGAGGTGTGGGACAAAGGGGTTCAGAAGCCGTAATCAGCCGCTTGATGCTCTGTGATCTATTGGAAGCACTCGGTGAATCAAAAGTTCATCAGTTCCGGGATAACTGGCAAGTTTATGTGGTTCAGGGAGAACAATCCAGCTTTGGCACAGGAGGAACTGACTGGGGGCGTCTCTCAGCAGCGTTTCCAAGCCTGGGGTCATCAGCTTGGGCGGCAACCACCTGCTTTTTTTCTACCCTAAAGCTCCTGTGTGATTCTGCATCAGCCGAGGCAGCACCTCTGGCTAACAGCCTTGGTTACCTAATATCAGGCACAACATTTGGCGTAGACAGCACAATGCCTCTCCTGGGATGGATCAGCTGATAAGAACATCCCAGGTTCTGAGAAACACTTGGCCCAGCTTTCCACAATTCTGGCTTTGCTGTTGTGGGTGACCTTAAGATTTGACTCAGAGTTGAAGGGATCTTCGAAGCAGACCTACACTCCTGGTCTCCTGAGTGACCAGGAGGAAAAAGGCACTGAAGGCTCTGGAAAGGATTTGGGCTGAGGTCCATGAATGAAGGGAGCAAGGGGGATTAGACCCAGGAGACGGCTGCACAATTCTTGATTCGAAGCTCAGCCAGCAGTAGAGTACCCTTCCAGGAGTACAGAACCCGGCCTTTCCTAGGTGCGCTAAAACACTCGGGACTGACAAGGCACCCTAATGATAATAACAATTACTGAATACTAGTACTTGTGGCCAACACTTATCAAGCACAGTCTCACTTGGACAGGGAGCCTCTACACACCCTTGACCTTCTTGGGTAACAAATACGTCCAGTTTACAGATGAGGGAAACATCATTCAGGGATCCAAGCCAGTTGGTGGCACAGAACTGTTAATTTTATTTTTATTTCCTTTGGGTTCTTTGCTCATTTATATTTTTGCTGGGCTGGCAAATGAGCCAGGAGTGTCGTGTATGTTCGACAAGCACTTCACCCTTTAGAGTTTATTTAACTAATTTTATTGTGTGTACAGAACTCACACTCTACAATGTGGCCCTTTTTGATATCGGAAGGCTTTTACAGGCCTGTGAAATCCAGAAAGAAGTAGAATACACGTGGAAGAATTGGGGTGGTGGCAGTGACAGCATCTGGGGGGGAATGAATGACAATAGTGATAAAAATGCAAAGAGCAATTAGTTCTAAAGCAACATCATATATATATATATATATATATATATATATATATATATATATATAATTGCTCATGTACTGAGCTCCTCTCAGGCCTATGCATTCTAACACCACCCTGAGAGGTCATGTAGGGCCATAATAAACCGAAGTGGGGAATGAGAGGGTGGCTATTAAAATCACATTTTAATAAATAACTATTCCTAACTCTCCAGAACGTTCAAAGGAAGCCACTGCTAACTGCCGGAACACACTCTCATTTTAGCAGTGTCTGGGAAGTGTTTACCAACTGCTTCGGGGAGATTGACGATGACTTGCATGACTTGGGGACCTTGTCCTTGTAACACAGACTTGAGGGTTCAGTGAAGGAAATGACAAAGTACCCTTTGGGGGAATGATGACAGAAACCTACGTATGAAAATAATCACACCTTGGGGATCTTGGAGGATCTGTAAACACTACCCATTACTCACCAGTTGTAAGATCTCCCAGCATTAATCCACCTTGGCAGAGGGAAGGACATTACCAAATGACTGCATTGCCTGCTGGCTTCTCCCAGACTCCTGGCTGGAAAAGCAAACTATATCCACTCTGGAAGGTGAAATTGTTTCCCACAGAGTCCATCTCATGGAGGTCCTGCGGGCGAATCAACCAGGAATTGAAATTTTATTTTTTATTTTATTTTTTTTCTGTTGAACCATTCCAACAAATCCTGGAGCATAGGAGTCCTATCTTTGGAAGTAGTTTTCTTTTCTTTTTTCTTTTCCTTTTTTTTTTTTTTTTTTTTTAAGTAAGACATTTTATTAGAAAGGGGAAGAAAGGGGACAAGGAAAGAGAGAAGAGGTAAAGATTCACAGAGACACAGATACACAGAGACACAGAGACAGAGAGGACAGAAGAGAAGAGGGAGACAGGAAAAGCCCTGTCTGCCCCAGGGGAGCAATGGGAAGAGAGAGTGTGATGAAAGCTGGAAAAGGGAAAGCAGATTTCTTAAGGGTTAATTAACTATACACAGGCTGGGTCTGTGACCACCAGGGCCGTTTGCTCTCTCTGTAGTAATTTTCAAAGGCAACAGGAATGCCAGACCTTGCCTTTTGTATGTGGGACCAGAAGAGTGAGAACTTGCTGGGCTCTTGAAAGTTTTAGCATATGTAGATTCAGTACTTTATCCTCAGTGTGAAAAGTGAAAAAGGAAACAAAACAAAATGTGTCTCCCTCTCTTGTTGGGATAAGACGTGAACTACCAATAGTAAGGGCAATACCGAATACTAGGCAAGGAGGGCAGATGTCCAGAAGCCAGGAGACTTCCTGGGCTAGTACAGAGTTTTGAAATGGCCCCCTCTTCATGTGGTTCTGGGATTATCGAGAAACAGAAAACTCTGTTATTAATGAAGAAGCCTGGTGGGACATGTTGACTGAGATATTCAATGAGTTAGTGTACCCTCCTAACCCATAGCCTGCACTTGTTGGCACAGAGGGCATTTGCTGTGGAGAGGAGATAATCCCACACACACATTGGACATACAGGCAGCATTGCCCCGGGTATACAAGGCAGGTGATATCAGAATGCTTCCAAGGAGACAGTGATGTACCAGCCAGTAGGGTGTGGAGACCTAAGACTATTTATTACCAGCCGTAGAAGAGGCATATCCACTACTCACATTCCACATGGCTGGGGAGAATGTCTTCGTTCCTCATTTTGTTGGGAGGCCATTGGTTGGCAAGCTTGGTATAGAATTATCTTCCTCAGATTGGAAAATCAAATGTCAGAGGTGGGGACCCTGGTCACTGAAGGCTTTGGATTTCCAGTCTAGTTGAATTCCCAGAACATTATTATTATTATTATTATTATTATTATTATTATTATTATTATTATTAAGAACACTGAGCTTCTGTAGGTAAGATCGAGACGAAGCAGGCCATTTGCTGAACACTGGTTCCAGGGTCATGTTGTGGCAGGGCCAAAATTCTAGTTCTTCAGAGAACTAGAGTGTAAAAGGGAGGAGCTCTGTTAGACTGCAGAGTCAGCAAAGGATTTCCCAAACGATGTAGCACATTCTTAGAGTTTCTGGTGCGTGTGAAGAAAGTGTCTTGGGAATAGCACCCTTTTCCAGTTTATACAAAGTCATTGTATGGGCTGGCAATGTCCCTCAAGAAAAAAAAAAAAAAAAGCATACAATACTCAAAAGCCATTCTATGTGATCAATCATACTAGGGTAGCAGAACCAATTAAGTGCCTAGAGAACCATGTGTGGGGGCTCCATCTCACCACTACCGTGTTCAGATCAAGTGCACATTAATGTATTTACAGAGGAGATAAGAACATCAATGGAAATGAATCTCTCTGTTTTGATTTGCTTCCCGACACAAGACCTTTATGTTGTGAAAATTCCCAAGGGTTTTTTTCTTTCACAGGCCTCTCTTTCCTGCTTGCTTGCTCTCCCTCCCTCCCTCCCTCCCTCCCTCCCTCCCTCCCTCCTTCCCTCCCTCTATCCCAGGCATGACACTATTTACTGAGGTTGCTAGAAGAGACTTGAAAGAGGCTGGAGAACAGAGGCGTGGGAAATAATTACCATTCAAAAGTAATTGGCTTGTATATGAGATGTCTGATATATATATATATATATATATATATATATATATATATATATATATATATATATACACACATACACACATGCACATATATACACACACACATATATATAACAAAACAAAACAAAAAAACAACCAACCAACCAAACAAACAAACAAAAAACCCCAAAACAACCAAGTGAGTTCAATGTAAATTTGGCTTTCCAGTTTGCTACTTCACTGGCTTTTAAATAAAAATTCTCCCAATGTCTACTTCTCCTGTATCCTTGGGAAAAAGAAGTCCATGAAAATAAATTGATACCAGGAAAAATGAATCCATAGTTATCAAGGGAAAACAGTCCGGTCCTTTTTCTTGCAGTATGTTCTGCCAAAGGGGGAGCGCCTAAGAGGACACACACGCTATCTTGGTGTTAGGATGAGAACATTACATTGATTAGCGTTTTGAAAAAGTAGCTTGCTAGCTGCTAAATCGAGCTCTTCCAATAGCATGGCTATGGGAAGCATATGTGGAAACAACAGAATCATTCATTGTTTCAGAGAAACCAACTGTGTTCTATTGATAAATAAGTGACTCGTCCAGCCTTGGAAAACCCCGGAAAGACTTATCAAGATCATTAGTTACATTTCCCATCATGCACTCAACAGAGCTGGAGAGGGGATGTTGGCAGTGCTGGGAATTGACAACAGGGCTCCTACTCACCTTCTTGGCTTCCAGGCTGATTTCCATGCAATTTCTATGAAAAATTCTACCCTCAAAGAATGTACTGAATTTGCCTAGGAGCTCACTTCATAAAGGAATCTTTAAGGCAATGTGATTCTCAGGTGAGAAAAGACATTAAATCAATTTTTTACAGTTTGGGAGTCTCATAGCCTAGGCGTTTCTCATTCTTTAGTTTCTGCCTTAGGGCAGCCCAGGACTGATCTTCAGGAAAGTGAAAAACAAAACCAAGCATGAGAATTAGTTGAAGGAGCTCAAAAGAATAAAAACAAAACCAAAAACTAAAAATCATGACAAAACCAAAAACAAAATAAGAGAATACAAAACAAGACCAAAAACAAAAGAAAACAAAAAGCCCAACCAACCAAACAAAACCAACAGACCCCTGGACCCTACCCAGACCAGTGGACTTGTCATTCCTGAGTCCTGGAAACTGATGATTGACAGGATTCCTGACCCCTTCATCTCCCCAGGATGACTCTGCGACACAGAACACTTTTCTGCTCTTACACATTCTGTGTACTTCTAGAGTGTTTGTGGGGTGTGGGGTGTGGCAGATAGTGCACAACAAGCCTCGAACAGAGGGAGCTTAGCGTCTCTGACAGGCTTTTCCTCTGGCTATTTCTGTTTGTTTTATTTTTATTTTGAAGGACTGGGGCTTGAACCTATGGCATTGCACATGTGAGGCAACTCTCAACCATCAGGCTGTCTTTCTAACTATGAAAAAAATGATTTTGCTTTGTTTTTTTCTCCATTGAACAAACCAGTATCTGGAGAAAATCTCAGTGTGTTTATGAAGGGCACCCAATTGGTGTGTGGGCCCGTAGGCTTGGAGCTGAAAATGCTGGACACTGCACATGGACAAAACCACGAATTTCATAAATACTCAGATGCTTCTTAGTAAGCGAGCACACGAGAGAGAGAGAGAGAGAGAGAGAGAGAGAGAGAGAGAGAGAGAGAGAGTGCACCCTGGGTGTTAGCTTTCCCTCACTATGGCAAATACCTGAGATGATCAATCTGAGATGGGGAAAGTTTGTTTTGGCACCTGATTTAGAAGTTTTGACCCATGGTCATTCCGTCCCATTGCAAAACACGGGGGTAGGAGCATAGAGATTGCTAACCTCAAAGAGGGCAGGGAGGGAAAAGAGAGATAATATCCCCTTCAAGGCCACACCCTCAGTGATGTAACTTCTTTCCACTAGGTCTGCGCCCTGAATTTTCATTATCTTCCTTAGCACCCTAGGCTAGGAACCAGTCTGTAAGCACATGGGCCTTAAACTGTAGAACCCCTTTACAGAGCGTCACAGTGTTAACGCTAATAAATTGGGATCCTTGACTATGTCTAAAGATGAGCTTGATTCTTATCAAATAAAATTTGAAAATTAAAAAAAAATTTTGTGAAATCTAACTAAGACAAAGCTTGTGATCTCCAAAGTTTTATAAATCAGACTTTTAAATAACACTGGTAAATGCTTGTACTCACGTACTCAGCCCTTAATGCCTGCCTAAACACAGGCTTTTCTCTTTCTTTCTTTCTTTCTTTCTTTCTTTCTTTCTTTCTTTCTTTCTTTCTTTCTGTCTTCCTTCCTTCTTTTCCTTCCTTCCCCCTTTCTCTTTCTGTTCCTCCCTCCCTCCTTCCCCCCTCCCCCTGCCTTTCTTCTTCCCCTTCCCTCTCCCTCCCTTTATTTCTCTTTCTTTCTTTCGGCAAGGATATTTTTTGTGTGTAACAGTCCTGGCTGTCTGTCCAGGCTGGCCTCGAACTCACAGAGATCTGCCCGCACATGTCACACGGGCCTACCAAACAGGCTTTTAAAATGCTAATCTGTCAAATCAAATAGGTGCTGTGCAGTTTCTTATAATCTCACTGCATCGAATTATGCTTTATATATCATAGCTTGCATTATATAATACCTGAAAGCAATGCCATTAAATGCTAGTTACACTTTTCACTGGTTATGCCCGCCCAATAGTGTGACTCTAGTATTCCTGATCCCTTCATGAAACTGAACAAAAAACCAAAAACCAAAAACAGAGAGAGAGAGGGAGAGAGAGAGAGACCATAAAACAGGGAGCCATTATAGGTTTGAAGAGAAAACTGACTCTAGAGAAATGTCCAGAGACCTACAAGACTGACCCCAACTAACAATCTGAGCAACAGTGGAAAGGCTACCATAAATGCCCTCCTCTGATAATGAGATTGATGACTAACTTATCCACCATCATAGAGCCCTCATCTAGTAGCTGATGGAAACAGAAGCAGACACCCACAGCTAAACACTGAGCCGAACTGGAATCCAGATGGAGAGAGGGAGGAGTGATAAGAAAATGGTGACAAGACCAGGCTACAGAAACCCAGAGAAAGCTGACCTGAACAAGGAGGAGCTAATGGGCCCCCAGACTGATAGCTGGGAAGCCAGCATTGGACCAAATCAGACCCCTGAACATGGGTCTCAGTTAGAAGGTCTGGGCAGTCTAAGGGACCTCTGACAGTGGAACCAGGATGTAGTCCTGGTGCACAAAAGGACTTTGGGAGCACATTTCCCATGGAGGGATGCTCCCTTAGCCTAGAGGCAGGAGGGAGGGCCTAGTCCCTAATCCAAATGACTTAACAGATTTTGTTGATCCCTCCTAGAAGGCATCACCCTCTTTGTGGAGGGGGGGGTTGGATGGGATGGGAGGGTGGTTAGGGGGCATGGGAGGGAGGGAGGGAGGAAGGGAGGGAAAAGGGAAGGAGGGAGAGAGAGGGAACTGGGATCGATATGTAAAGTAAGAAACAAAAAAGGAAATCAACTTAGGAAGCACTCAATTGAGGAGAGACGCTAAAGTTGAAGTGTCTTCGTTCTCCATACCTGCTGACTATAGGCTGGGCAGCGGTCTCTGAATGGAGGCTTGGGGAGGGGTCTTTTGGGGATTCCCCCTTGGTTTTCTCCTGGGAGAAGACTGCCAGCAGCTGCTTTCTCAGGCTTCATGGTCTCCAGCCTTGGGGTGATGTGCATTTACTCCCTTGTCTAGCCCACCCTGACTTCCTGTCTCTTCCCTGTAATGCTTTTCAGACCCCATGTCCGTCCTCCAGCTGCCTTCTTAACACTCTGGTTCAGGCTGTAATTACCTCACACGCACCTGCACTCTCCTAAGATCCTCTTTCCTGTCTACAGCTTTTCCTCTCGCCCTGATTTTTATTCTCTCCACACGGCATTCTCTTCCCGAAGCATCATTTCCATCACTCACCTCTTGCAGCAGCTCCCAGTTGCATGCAGTCCAGGCCCGGGTCTTCTGCTCCAAAGCCTCCCTCACTGCCCAGACCATCCATCTCCTCTACAGCTGGACCTCACTCCAGCCAAGTAATGTCCTGACAGTGTCTGTACAATGCTACAACAGCTGGCTAATCCAGTCAACTCTGTCAAATCTCCAGTTAATCATCTGGATGTTTTGTCTACAAGACGCCAAACATCTGGATTGACTGAAGGAATTCACTATGTTGATGGAGGTTGGCTTTTTAAAAAAGTGGAATTGACCAGATGTTTTGGCATTACATTGACACATCATTGTCCCTAACATTTATCTTTAATCGTCGGTCTGCACAACCTTTTCTCCACCTGGAACAAGACCTGTATCCTCAATGTCATGTTTTCCTTTCCTTTCAATTATGGTCAAAATTCCTTGTCATGAAGTAGTTCTAGGCTAATCTCCCTAAGTCCATCTCTTGGTCCCTTCTGGCATTCACTTCAATTTTACGTGTATAATTATTTTCAGCTGAAGCCCTGTGTTTTAACTGGATTTTAAATGCTACAGGTTAGTAGAAGGTCTACCAGAAAGACATCTTGGTTCATGTAGTGAGAGATGTAGGAAACTAGTGACCAGGGCAGAAGCTGTGGGATGAAGCTAACACTATAGCTCCTCTGTTCACTGTGACATTGATAAATTACTTTGCTTCACTAAGGCCCAAACCTTTTCATGATTTGGAAAACAGAGATAAGGATGGAGACGGACACTTCATACGGTTGGTTGTTTCCAAGAGTTAACATTCGGTGCTTAGAAGAGGGTTGGATAAGGTCAGCACCTGCCAGGCACTAGTGATACTCATTGCCGTCTTTACCAGTGAAAGTAGTTTTCCTGCCTGTGGTTTCCTGCCCAGGCGGTGACAGGACTTAGGTGGGAAGGCTAGACGGATGTTGTCTCCATCTGAGAAGAAGGAAGCTGGGAGACTATTTATCCATTGTTGGAGTGGCCACAGAGTAGAGGTAGCATCCTTCTGCATTTTAATCACAAGCATAACCTGTCTTCATGAAATGACATTGAACATGAGCATATAATAAACTCATATTGGCCCTCAAGGGTTCTTTCTGGGATGTAGTGATTTATCCATCAATTTAACAAATATTTATTAAAAATAAACCTAAAGACATTAAAAAAAAAATAAAAGGAAGGAAGGATGGAAGCAGGCTGAGCAAACCATGAGGAACAACCCAGTAAGCAGCACCCCTCCATGGCCTCTGCATCAGCTTCAGAGTGATTTCCTGCTCTCCCTGCTTTTGATGGTAAACTGTTATACGGAACTGTGAGAAAAATAAACCTCTTCCTCTCCCGCCCTCCCCAAATTATCCACTCTCTGTTAGGTTCTGAACACTGAGATACTAGTAAAAAAAAACATTGACAAAATACTTGTTTTAATGGATTGATTGCAAAACAACAACAAAACCAACCAACCAAACAAAAAACCCAAACACCTTTCTAAAAACTGTATGTGTGTGTGTGGATGCTTTGCCTGCATGAATGTATTTATGCTAGGTGCATGCCTGGTACCCTGGTACTGGTGGGGGCCAGAAGAGGGTGTTGGATGTGCTGGGACTGGAGTTACAGTTATGAGCCAACCTGTGGGTTCTGAGACCTGAACCTGGGTCCTCAGCAAGAACAGCAAGTGTCTGGTTGGCTGTGCCATCTCTCCAACTTCAATAAATACCTCACACTTGATTCCCTCCCTCATCTGTAAATGAATAGCAAGTTCTGACCTCATAAGACTGTGTGTAAAAGTTCAGTAAATTAACTGGGCAGAGGGCTTAGGTTAATAGTATTTATCATTGACTACAAATGAATAGGCACATTGGGATCAAACATGTTGAGTAGGGAAGGCTGTGCTTCTAAAGCAGAATTGTTACTGTGGAATTCTCGAAGGCATCACTTGAACAGAGACCTGAAGAATCCAATGATGCACTGTCGGGATGTCATGGGAAACACTGTTTTAGGTAGCAGGAGCTACCCTGCAAAGACCCTGGGATAGAATACACACAGCTTCCTTGATGAGCAGCCAGGGAGGAGAGTGGGCAGGGAGAGAGGTGGCCAGAGAGACTGGGGAGCAGGGTGACAATTCCACAAGCCTCATACACCACCGTAAGGGCTTGAGCTTGCACTCTGAAGTACATAGGGTCTACACAGAATATAACACCCAGACACACTTTAAAAACGTCCGCTGACTGCCATGATAATAAGCCACAGGGAGATGGGTAAAAGCAGGGGGACTAGATATGGCCACCTTTTAGTAGTCCGCGTGAAAACTGATGGGACCTTTCACTTGGGCGGTGCCAGTGGGGAATGTGATATACTGGGTCCATTCTGAAGGTAGAACTAATGGAATATCATGTCAGCTTGAGTGTGTGAGATAAAGACAGGAACTCAGGTGATGTGGCCTGAGCAACTAGGAAGCCGGCATTGCCAATGCGGGGTGGGAAGTGTGTCATGAGGCAGGGCTGGCAAAGGCAAGCCTAGGAATGCACAGTGTACAATTCTGGATGTGTCAAGTTTGACACACACGAAATTTCCTATGTAATGGACCCTACACATTACACAGCCCTTTTGTACGTTCAAGAATCACTTGCTGAGTTCTTTGGCTGGTTGAGGAATACCATTAGTTCTTAATCAGTTTATTCATTTGCACCCACAATACAGCATTATAAATGAGGTTTTAGAACAGAAGAAAAATGATGCATGCCTCTCACCCCAAATAGAACATTTCCCCCAAATTGAAAGTTCAAGTTCAACAACACTTTATACATACCACATGGAAAAGGGAAAAGAAGCCCTCAGATTGTAAGTTCACTCTAACTTGGAGAACTAACTACAAATCATGAATTTTAAGAATGATGCTACATTGTCTGTGTGTGTGGCCCTTCATTTCTAGCATATATTTTTTTTTATGAAAAGTATTTGGATAGCCTGATACAATCTTGAGCTACACTAAACACCAAAACTAGACGCGAAGGCCACTTGAGTGTTTCCTAATTTCAAAATTATCTCGATTATTTTAAAAAAGCGACAGCTGTTTAGCCATAAGGATCACATCTGGCATCGTGAGGACGAGAAAATGATAATTTTCAAAAAAGACAAAAAAAAAAAAAAATCTTTTTCTTCTTAACTGATGCTGTGAAGAAAATATCCAGAAGACATTTTAGCTGATCAAGTAACATGAATTAATACCATGATGTAATCTTTGGGGAATAATTTCCAGCAGATGTGGGGGAGAGCGAGAGGCCAGACTTGGCCTGCATTTCATTTAGGATGCATGTTTTTCTTTTTCAGGTGGGAATCCCCATCTTCTAACCCAGTATTGCTCTTTTAAATTAAGGGATGAATCTGTACCATTTAAAGTGGGAAAACCAAAGGCCATACTCTACTTCCTACACCTCTTTCCCTCCTTTTGAGCCGAACTGGATTAACTGGAATTGAAGAAAAAAAAAAATTAGGTTTAAAAAAACCCAAAGTGAAGCTTTGGAGAATCTCTTCAGCAGAGACTCTAGATACAAATCAAATCAACCATAAGATGTTAACCACCCAAATAGACAAGCATGATGTGTCTTTAGGAAAGGGGTCACAGTAGAGTGAGTTCTTCAGGCCCGGTGTGAGTGTTAGCATACAAAGACACCGGCCAGAATGAAAGTGAGTGTGGAGAGACACCAACAAACACATCCGGGCTATATCTGGGCTTGAAACTGGCCGTGGCCCGACAGTATGACAAGTGCTGAAAATTCTTCCTGAGCTTGCTTGCCATCACACAACTGAAAATACCTCTGCACAGAGACTGGGCAAACTTAGCAGCTGCGACAGAGACTAGGTCGGTGGGTGTGGTGAGGGGTGTGAATGTCAGGGAGGTGATGGTGATAACCTTGTTAATGAATTCTCTCTAGAGGCCCAGTACTTCTAACACCATCCTCCTGAGGGCTGATGTCTCAGCATTTTTTCTTAGAATTCGACTTTCGTCTAGCAAGGATTTCTCCCAGCGTGGGAAGGAGCTGTACTGCGCTGTCCAGGGAGCTGGAACTGCTAGTTTGCTGGCTCTCTGGTGAAGGGAGAGCTACTTACTCTTGCTTGTGAATGGCAGTGAAGAATGTGACTCCTCTTCTCCACATCAGCATCCACACCGTATATACAAATTGTTCACACCGATAAGACCCTCAGTGGTAACTCACTTCACACCTCCCCTCTGTCTCGTTATCACGAAGATAAAAGGGCCAGTTTCAGCCATAGTCTCCTTCTACCTGACCTTTGCCACACAGGCCGCACTGACACGACACGACAGGTTTATGTACCTCACACATCTGATCTTATCAAGAACCTGGCACTGGCACTGTGAGAGATGCCCACCATAGTTCACTGAATGAGTTCTAAAAACAGCAGCAAACCAGCCATCCCCTCACACGTTCTAATGACCCGCTTTATGACAGCCCCATTTTTGGATGCACTACAGACAATGCGGCCTCCGAGGAGACTCGGCTGGGGGCATGTGGTGATGTACATTTTTATAACCTTACAAATCCCATGCAGACCTGCATTAACTTCAATTTCCCTTTGAGAAAGGAAAAGTCAAGGGGGACTTTTAGCTCTTATCTACCACCAGCTACACCCAAAGTGGAAGGAAACAAAAACCAATTGTTTTTCCCTTTCTAGCATTGACCCAGGCAAAGAACAAGAATTTGACGGGCTGCTCTGTCTCAGGAGAGCATCTTTGACCAAAGCACGTAAAAGAAAAAGTAAAGCCAGATATAAAAAGTAAGGCTATTTTTAATGTTTTCACGTTTATTTTAGGCTTCATTTTTCTTCCAGTTCATTTATTTGGCTTAAACATTTTCCTGTGACTACAAGCATAATTTTATACCAAATTTAGTTTCCTATTCTTTTTGAAAGTGACTTAGTTAAATTTAGTGAATTTTGTAATGGTGAAATCCCACAATATTCTAATCGCTACTACATTTCAGAATCTTCTGCTTCTTGGTCACTGGAGGGAAAACTATAGTCTTTTGTGGGCTAATACTGAATCAGGAAAAGTGGCCACATTAGAGGAATGGTACAGATGCCACTTTATAATACACACGGACTCGGGTATAATACATTCACAGCGCCTGCAAAGGGTCAAGTCATGGACTCAGCCTAGCTGTCAGTGGATGAATGAACAGAGCAATGCGTATGGATGGAGGGTGAGGTTTAATCGGCTATAGAAATGGACTTTAAGTCCTTTGCAAGGAAATGGATGCAGCAGCATAGTATCTTAAGGAAAAAAAGGGCAGACCTAGGAAAACAAGTTTTTCCTAGGTCTCTCATTTGTGGATCCTAGGCTTTTTATAAACACATAAAATTGTACATGCACATAGGATGCAAAAGTAGAAAGGAGGCTGCTGGAGGGAAGAATGGGGTTGAGGGAGAGAAGTCATGGTACAGGATATGATATGAGAATTTCTATGACACCTTTCACTATGTATGATGAATATATGTAATGTGTTTGGACAACCAAATCCTGCTTGACTATCTAGAATTTTGAGTTGACTGACGTTTTCCAGAGTACCTCTATCATTACTTTCTTTTCTCTGAAATATTTTCCCTCCTCGTTCAAAATAAAATAAAATAAAATAAAATCCTGTGAACATTAGGGATCCCTTGTTTCCTCACCCCGGGTTCGAGGCACAATCATGTAGGGAAAAGTCATGGAGTGTCTGAAAATTTCATTAGGGTACAGGCCTAGGATTCTAACTTTCTGGCCATGGGATGTGACATTTTTAAGTACCCTGACACAGGAGGAGTTGCTGGTGGTGACTGTCAGGCAGCAAGACAGGGACAGGGATGAAGGGTTTCCATCTTCCTGTCTACTGCTACACGCCCTGGGGTCAGATGAAGCAGCGGTGTCTTAGGAAGAGGAAATCGACTTCATTACTTCTGAGACGTGGCTGGTGAGGTTTCATTAGGTGACTGAACTTAGCCTGCTGTACAGTTTTAGCAAGCAGATTTTAGAACTAAAAATAGGTTACAGAAACGCCAGCACGAATGAATGCATCCAGAGCTAAGTTCCCGCGGGCGTGTTCCAGTGGCAGGGGCAACAGGTCCTGTGCTCATACCCTACGCTCCTGGATGCTGGGCATGCACATGGCCCAGCATCCGGGTGTGGCATTTGGTGAGCGCCCAGTAGAGTGCTCCTGTCCTGAATGCATTCACAGCACCCAGGCAATGGCCTGGACAGAGAGGATATTGATTTGCCTGTGGGTTCCTCAGGAATTAAAGCAAGAGTCCTACTGGTCTGGTGATTTTTATATGTTTACGTACAAAAGCAGTCATCACATGTTAATGTTTTCTATTTTATAATTTTGATCTTATATAAAAGTGTTAAGGAAGTTCCCCTTATTCTTTCTGTGAGCACTTATAAAAAACGTCTTGACAAGAAGACCTCACACATTTCAGGGTGAAGGAGCATAAGCGGGCTTATATAACCTGCAAGTGGTTAACATTTAAACTGGAAAGAAACGGATTTTATTTCAGATTTAGCAATATAAAAGGTCAATTAAGGAGAACAAAATCTGTCAGTAACCAAAAGCATTTGCTTACATCATTCCAAATTTTCAAAAACAAAATATGGTTTCTGAACCAGAGAACAGGTTCAGCTGTACTTTTCACAGGCCCTCCGCACTGCCTGGGAACAATGGCCGGCCACGCGGCGGCGTGCACTGCGGGCGGGCGGGCGGGCCCCAGCAGTTTGGTCTAACACTCTCCCATCATCTCCTTTCCTTCTTCTCTCTCAGCAGCTTCTTGCTCTCCTCCCTTCTTCTCTTGGTCACTGGATTCCGAGGGTCGTAGATCTCAAATGTGTCTGAGTCCTGCATGCTTGCATCTTTTACTTTCCTGGTTTTGTCTTCAAACTGGAGCACATGTGACATCCTGAAGGAGAAGAAAGACCCAGTGAGCTCAGGCTGAGAACCCAATGGACAGCTTTATTTATCTCTCCCCCCCCCAAAAAAAAAGAGTTTCTCTATAGAGCCTGTCCTGGAACTCGCTCTGTAGACCACGTTGGCCTCGAAGTCACAGAGATCCGCCTGCCTCTGCCTCCCCAGTGCAGGGACTAAAGGTGTGCGCCAACACCGCCAGGCCCAACTGAGAGATTTTATTCCCCACTTTGACACAGGGAAGTACTCAGCCTGGGGTACCAGGAGATGTTGCTGTTTACAGTGCCCATCCGCCTGGAAAGCATTTCTACAGAACACAAGGCTGCATGAGGAATTCTACTGGTGGCAGAGCACCCAGCATGGGCTCCCAGACCGCACAACAGAAACAAAGCAAAACTCTGGAGAACACGCCTGTCTGCCCCACTACTTTGAATCTCTAGGAGTCTTTGTTCTCATGCTCACTGTGGATTCCTCCCTGGTGAGAGGCTATGGTTTCTACCTGGGGGTCTCCTAAAACTGTATTTGGAGCTCTGTCCTCTTGTCTTTGAAGAGTACACTCAACTACAGGGAGCCAGCTGCCGGCTAATAACCAAACCTATCTCATGTTTGTGGTCTGGGTGGTTCCAAGGGTCAAAAACAAGGGTTACACCAAAAAACAAAACCAAAAGCCAAGCACCCCCACCCCAAATAAAAACCTCCCCACCTTTAAGTGATGTGTAAGGGCTGGTGTGTAGCTCAGTGGTAGAGCATTTTTGTACATCCTAGATTCCATCCCCAGCACCACTAGCAAATTGACAAAAACTAGATAAGCAGGAACAGACAGAACAAAAGGTGTGCATGTATGAGATAAATGCTTAAAAAATAACCCAAAATGATGTTCAAGTGGTGCTGTGGGTGTCTTTTTTGGGAGGGGCTGAATTTTCGCATAGTACTTCTGGTGTAACTCCATGAACTAATTTTCCCCTCTTACTGTTGATTATAGCAAGTTTCACTATCCTGCCTTCCTACTTCAGCAAATGCTTACTGGTCTTACGATATCAGTATGTGCTTGATTCCTAAGTGGTCATAAGCTAGCTATCCTTAGCAGCAGGGAACTATGCCAGCGATTAGCTGTGCCCCCATTGCAAGGGGGCAGTCAAAAGACTCCAGGGCAACTGAATGAATTAGGAAAGGGGAAAATTCAGTTTTTATATGAGTAAACAAAAGCATTAAGGATTTCCTACTAGTTATTTCATTTAAAAAAATCCAGTTACTATCAGTGCATCTTAAATACATATTCCCTACATCATAGCAGACAGGAATGAGACCCTGCCTACACTCCTTGCAACTCCCACAGACGCCCACATGTGACACTGATTTCCTTTGATCTGTGTAAGTAGAGATTTGGGCAGTTGGTGCTGTCAGGGACCCCCACTCTTTCCCTGCAGCTGCATAGATGCTGAGTGACATTTATTTGTATGAAAAACTCCTATGAGTGTGTTCATATTTTGAAGATTCCGGAAGAGCTTTTGGGAGGAAAGGAAAATATCACAGATCCTGCCACTTTGGGAACTCAGTAGTAAATTGACCATTACCACTTCCTTCTACTCGTCTTCAGAGAAGGTCATGGCGATGCAGTGAGCCTCAGGAACACACAGATGACCTACACCATAATTTTACAAGGTTAACCCTTTAAATTACTATGTCTTATCATTAATAACAGTCTGTTCCAACTTTAATAACCGATTTCGACATAGGAACGAGCCACATCACATGTGAGAGCTGATGACTTCTAACAGGTCCACTGCCAATCAGAAAACACATGAATTCCCTGCAGAGTCTGATTTTCTTGTGTTTTAAATTTCCTATAGTTTTTATTTGGGTGTTGTCTTCTGAGAGTCCCAATTCCTTGAAAAAGATCATCACCCCCCCCAGTAACCATGGAAACAAGGATCCGGTTGATCTAGCTGGAAACTGCATTTAACCAATTAATGCTGACTTCCCTAGGTCTAAATAATCAGTCACTTCTGAAAGCCAATCACCAGCAACAACTTCCTGCTTCTGAAAACTGGCCAATTGGTGGCAGACTCACCCAATGCAGTGTTTCTGAAAGTCAGCAAACAGCAACAGCTTTTATCATTGAGGCCGCTGCTAAGTCCTAAGCAACCCTCCACCACCAACTCTGAACTTCACAGGACATCTGTAACTTGCTTCACTTGGTGTTCTGGACAGTTTTATGTCAACTTGACACAGGTCAGAGTCGTCTGAGAGGAGAGAAACCTAGTTGAGAAACTGCCTCCATAAGACCTGGCTGTAGGGCAATTTTTTTGGTTGATGTGGGAGGGCCCAGCCCACATGGATGTTGCCATCCCTGGTCTGATGGTCCTGGGTTCTATAAAAAAAGCAGGCTGAGCAAATCATGAAGAGCAAGCCAGTGAGCAGCACCCCTCCACGCTCTGGAATCAGCTCCTGCCTCCAGGTTCCTGCCCCATTTGAGTTCCTGTCCTGACTTCCTTTGATATGAACAGTGATATGAAAGTGTTAAACCCTTTCCTCCCCAACTTACTTTTTGTTCATGGTGTTTGGTTTACAACGAGTAAAGTAAAGCTCTTTACACTTTGATAATGTGCTGTGTAACCCCTCTCCTCCCACACTTCTGCAGTCTGTCCTGCTTACTGCACAAAGTATACTCTAGGAATTCCCAGCATGTTACCAAGGAAGGGGAGCCAGTGCATTAGAGCAGCCAGGCTGTCCTGCTAAAAGGCCACACACCATAGGAGCTCAGGCCCTGTGAGAGGGCGATGAGCTCCTACAGCCTCTGAAGTGCACACCCTAAGCCAACACCTAAGCTGGAATCACACACCTTTCAAAACAATTTTATTTAATTCTTCTCTGTCAATGCTTCACTTACCCCACTGTCCTAGTTAAGTTATTAACCTTTCCATAAACTCATTGTTCTATTTAAAAGAATGATCCCATATTCTGCCTCCAATACAGATTTTTTATAAAACCTATTTCTGGTAGGAATTACTCATGTTTCAAAATGACTTTATCAGACTTTGTAAATTAAAAACATAAAAAGGTACCTTCCTCCTTTCAATGCCATGAGACAATCTTGCAACTATTGGGCTTGGTTGGCTCTGGTATAATAAATGAAATCTAGGCATGTGAGCCCCAGAACCAAGTCTACAGGAGGAGACCTTCTCTCACAAATCTGAAAAACACAGAAGGCCATAAATTAAAGGAGCTGTCTGCTTCAGCTGCTTGTTTCATACGCCACTGCTACACAGGTCCAAAATTTTGATTAATAGCAATGTTAAACCCAGAGGAAAGGAGGGGCTCTCGGCTTACAGACTACTTCAGATTTAATACCACAACACTTAGAATGGCTGGCTACTCCACAGTGACACTCAATCTTCAATAGCAAAGAATGGCGCACCCATTTATCTTTCAGCATGCTTTGGCCACTTCATTTCTAAGGGGAAAACAAAGCAGTTATTATGATTCTGGGTCTAATAAACTCCTGACCTCTGTACCTCCATAAATCACACACTGTATGAGTTGAAAGCTTGCCCACACCAGTCTCCTGTGAGGGTACACATGCAGACTGAGGACTTATTTCATCATCCAGGAGGTGCTGGCAGCTCAGTTTTGTACATCCCCAAAACCCAGTCCTGTCCACTTGGTTGAGTGGTTATACAACCGGACCAATCAGAGCAATGAGTTCCTGTGTGATTAATTAATTACACATTCATCATTTACATGTGAGAATTTCAGAACCTGTTTACTTGAAGGCAGAGACAGAAATTTAGTTCTGATGAACAAAACTGCCAGCATAGGTTTCAAAGGTGGAGGCTTCCTATCTCCAGAGTGGTGCCATGCAAGGGATTTCATAAACAAAAGAAAACAAGTGCCTCCTCGCTGACTTGACTTCAGTATAAAGTTCTCCCATCACTGGGGAGACAAATTATGAGATGGCGGTGACATCTGTCCAAAAGGCAGAAGATCAGATTCTTAACACACAGTCCCAACATTAGCAACTCATTTCTGATCAAAAGGAATTTAAACAATTTATCCCAAGAGAATGTAAACAGTTCTCTTGTTAAAAGATTTCACAGCCATTCCTTCTCATTTCCAAGTCATCCCAACTTAAGAAAATTTTCCTCTTGAAATAAACATGTTTATTTTGTTTTCTGAGCTGGGTTTGCTACGTACCCCAGGCTGGCCTGGCACCTTTCTGAGTGCTAGGATTACAGCTGTGTGTCACCACGCCCCACTAAAGAAACAATTATTCTGCAATTCTACTTTATAGTTTTTTAACTATTTAACTGTTCTTCCTCTTCAGATTCTTCTAGATTCTACTTAGCATTTCTTATTCATCTTTCTTATCATACGCCTCTACTCAGGAATGACCCACTGTCAGATTAGACTAAAATAGTTCAGGCAGAAGCATGAGGCATTCCTATCTCACCAACCTTACTTGGCTGCTCATCATCTCTCACTGTTTTGTAATTGTCTGTTCACTGACCTGGGAGGAGACTCAAGGGTTTGAGACAGTGTGTGCCTGGTTCACAGTTGTATGCCCAGTGCTGACCATGCTGAATTTTTAATGAGAATGAAATCTTTGGACCCTTGGTACTGCCTAAGCTTGGCATAAGGTTTGCTAGGCAACCACTTGACCTTTCTTGGGCAGGGGCTGTCTTTCACTCTAATGCTAAGCTTCCTGAAACACCTACTGGGCTGCAGAGTGTCAAGTCACTTTCCACAACTCAGCACACACCAAGGGTTGCTCTTACAGTGCACTTTATCAGGCAGACTTCAGTGGGAGATGCCTCCTACTATTCTGTATCTCCCATAGCTCCTAAAGGAAAGCTCAAGGGAGAGAGGATTTTTTTTTTTTTTTTTTTTTGAGAGGGTTTCTCTGTGTGGCTTTGGAGTCTGTTCTGGAACTTGCTCTGTAGAGCAGTCTGGCCTCACACTCACAAAGATCCACCTGCCTCTGCCTCCCGAGTGCTGGGATTAAAGGCATGTATCACCAACCCTGCTCCTTTGGGTTATTTTATTTTTGTATATGAGTGTTTGGCCATGTCTGTGTATCATGTGTATGCCCATGGAGGTCAGAAGAGGGTGCCAGATCTCCTAGAAGTAGAGTTATGGTTAGTTATGAACCATTATGTAGGTGCTGGGAACCTAACCCAGGTCCTCTTGTAAGGGCTCAACTGCTCACCATCTCTCCAGCCCCAAGACTGGGCTCTTAATAACAAACTACTCACACACTTGATGAGGCCTAAGTGGTCTGGGTCTGTTCCTCAGACTGAGTAATCCCAAGGGCACAGTCCAGTCCTTACATATGGTATGAAACCAAGGCAAGGAGCTAGACTCAATCATTCATTCCACACACATCTGAGGGCTTCTTATGGGTGAGTCTAATGGTAGTTACTGATGACAAAAAAAAAAAAAAAAAAAAAAAAATGACCCAGGTTCTGCTCTCCAGAAGCCAACTGTTTATTTGAGAGAACACACAGACACCACAATGTGGCAAACATGTGTTTTGGAATGTTAACAAAGTGTGAGACAATAATCAGACATCCACTGATAGTGTTCTCAACAAGCTTTCCCATGCTGCCTGGCGGCATTTACACTGACTATGGACAGGCAGGAAAGAGATTACCATCTCCCTTTTTCTATGCAGAGCTGGAGGCTGAACTCAGACCTTGTGCATGCTGGGTAAGCACTCTGCCACTGAGCTACACCCCTAGACAACCAGTCCTTTCTCACAGGCAACTTCTGAGAGGGTAGAGGAACCTGTAAGCTGTTGACCAGATGGTTTCGTGATAGTTTTCAGAGGTAACAGGCTTTTATCTGCAATGAGGGAGTTTTAACCCTGGGAATCAGTTAAAAGTTAGTTCAGTGCTAGGTCTAGAAAGACAAAAATCAGAATGGTAGTGCTTGTTCTGGAGTACAAGAGATTACAATGTAGGTATGAAGAGCGGATCACGTGGGAACTCCAGGTTGCCCTTTAAAGCAGCTTCAACAGAGATGCTGCAAAGGCCCACATAGCACGGGCACATCTTTGGGGAAACACTGCTTAAAATAGCAGTAACTTCTACTATGAAGCCTGTTAATGTCTCAAATCCCTACTTCCTGGACTTCCAGCCCCCGCTTCTTTTCCTATTTGAAATGAAGAAGACCACATTCAGCTGCAGGTCCGTGAGAGGCAGAAGCAGGGTCCAGGACCCTTTTGAGGATGTGTCTGAGGATGTCAGGGGTGAAATTGTAGTTGATAGCAATCTCTCAGACTTTTCTTCTCTCTCACTCTCCCCCTCCCCCAAATATTGTTTTTCTTTTCTTCTTCAGAAAATGGAGCAAATCTAGCTGTGAAAACCCTTGTGGTTTGAACCCTTTGGTCCATTGTCTACAGACAGAACCCCAAATTTCCTATGTGCCTTCTTTAATCTGGCTCCTTCATGCCTGGCCATACACTACATGATCCCCCATCTTCCATTCCAGACCTGCCAGATTCTGGGTAGCTTCCTGAAGAAGCCCGCTTTCTCCAACCTCCCTACTGCTCTGTGTTTCCAAGACTTCTCTCTCTCTTCCTTCCCTCCCATTGGCAGTCCCATCATACTGGCTCCTGCTTGGCCCAGCTGCTTTCTCCAGCAGCAGTGAGGTCCCTCTCCTGGCCTCCCTGACAGTCCTGTCCAAGGCTCTAGCCTTCATCAGCATGGTACAAGCCCTCCACTCTGGGGTCCTGTGAAAAACAGAGGCTGTTTCATTGGCCTTTGCGCCTCATCATTCAGTAAAGCTTGGCCAGAAGAATGCTGATGATAAGAACTTGTAAACAAGTCAATATTTCTGGGCCTCCCACCACCTCTGAAATAACTTTTGGCTAGAATATTGATTTTCTTTACTTCTCTACTTGCTAGTCTTCATATACAATCCCAAATTATTTAGCAGTTACAGGATGTACAAACTCCTTAGTTTTCAGGCAAGTAATTCACCTTTCAAACTTTCTAACAACGAAAGGGCTTCTAAAAGCATTTCTTCAGAAAGCTCATTTGTGCTGAAATAATCTAGTGCTGACCTGTCTCAAATGGACCAGTTAAACAGCTTAACGATTAACATCTGCCCATGTTTGCTCAATCGCAAGTATGGGAAAATGCACTACTGTCCTCAGACAGCCTTCTCCTTCATGGTTTCAATGACCTTGTCAATCTTTGAGAACATACACATAATTTGTTACAACATAATTTGTTTGCATATGGTGATGACTTTGTCTTTATTAGAATTCTTAAGAAACTTAACAAATAATAACTCCTGGTTATTATTTAAGTTCATCATTCTTTTTTTTTCAATGCTTTTTAAAATTATTTTTTTCTTACAAGTGTTGCCTCCATCTAGTCTTTGGAGGACCATACTGCTCTGTTAGAAACAGACTGTAGTGTACTTCTTTCTGTGCACTTCGCTTCTCTGGAGTGTTCCATCCCCTTCTTTCCTGGTTTGTTCAAAGCCCAGTTTAATTCCCATTTCTTCCTAAAACTCTTCCTCACTAACTCTGTCCTCAGAACCTGCTCTTACAGTTGAATTTCTTCAATAGAACTTTCTAGAGAAACTCTCATGAATGAAGTCAGACCTGAGTCTGACTCACTCAGTGTAGCTGTGGGAATCACCAAGCTTCTAAGGCTTGCTTCCTCACCTGTGATAAGAACTCGGTGAGGCCCAGCCTACCCACTTCACACAGTGCAAGTGAGGCTTGGACACCAAACCTTCAGAAGGCCTCAGAAAAAGGCAAAGGGGACCAAAGTCACTTTAACTCATGTGCTTCCTGCTTCCTGTGCCTTTCTCAGGTTGGACTGTAACTAAATTCCATGGACTTGGTGGCTTACAAACAGAAATTTACTTTCCCATAGTTTGAAGACAAACACTGAGACTCACTTGACTAAGCCTCTCTCTCCTTGGCCTACAAGATGGCTTTCTCTCATTGTGTCCTGATACAGTGTGAGTGGAAAGAGGACTTTGTCTTTTTCTCTTTTAAGGGACCACTAATATCATCATGGGGGGCTCACCCTTATGATCTCATTGATACCCAATTTCTCCCCAAATGCTCTACCTCTAAATACTACTATACAGGGCATTAGATTTTCAGCACCGGAATCTGTGTATGTATCTGTGTATGTGATCAACGGCATTACCAATAAACTATGCTTATACAAAAAAGAATTATAATTTTCATACTTTTGTATTTTATAATAGCGACACTCCTCATTTTTATACTACATCATCATATACATACACCTTACTTGGACCCAATCAGCCATGGATGCTTACATGTACATTTCTAAATATGGTCTGCTTATATCAGACCATAAACTAGTCAGGGACACTACTTATATTAAGAAGGAAAGTAAACTAATTCTGAGAGGAAAAAGAAGGGTATGCTAAAAAGTTTCTTCAGCTTCCAAGACACAATACTAAGAATATGTGTTCACACTGGCCAGGCCTTTGGGGCAAATTGAGACTGGTCGCCTGCAAGCAAAAAATGGACTTTTTACTAGGTATCAGACTGACCAATATTTAATTCTTTAGCTTCCAGTGCCCAGGCTATGTCAAAATAAATGTCTGTCAAAGCCACCCAGCATACTGACCACACTAACACACTCAACAGTTACCCAATGTCTTTTCCCTTGTGACGACTTCTTACATTTCACTGTAATGGGCTCTATCTTGGTAGTGGTGGTATATGTGTTCGTGTGTGTGTGTGTGTGTGTGTGTGTGTGTGTGTGTGTGTGTGTGTGTGTGTGTGTGTGTAGAGGCCAGAGGACGACACTGGGTGTCTTCTATCACTCTGAGCCATAGTCCCTTGAGGTAGGGCCTCTCACTGAATCTGGAGGTAGACCAGTAATCTACCAGCTACAGTGATTCCCCCTGACTGTCATGCCCATCCCCAGGGCTATAGATACAGGTATGCTTGAGGTCAGCCTGACCTTTTCTTTTTCTTTTAGTGGTCTCTGGGGATTTGAATTCAGGTCTGTGAAGTAAGTGTTTTTACCCACTGGGCCATCTCTTCAGGTCAGAGTGTCCTTGTTTTTGATGTCCTTGTGAATTTTGAGGAGGGCTGGTCAGGTCTTTGTTAAATGACATACCATTGCAATCTGATGTTTTTCTCACAGTAAGACATGAAGGTTCTTGAGCAGGTGGCATTTTTATCGCATAGCAGCTACATATTATCAACACGACTCAATGATTGCTATTATTAATTTTGGTCATGATATTGAGGTTGTACTTCTTAAGTTTCTCCTAAGTACAGTTACTTTTTTTTTTTTTTTTTTTTTAAACTTAAAGTTTCGTGCTTTCTTTATCACCACAGATAAGTCACACCTCAGGTGTGGAGTTCTATCCCCTTATTCTCTTTTTTTTTCTCTTTGATCTGTTGAGGACAGAACCCATGACTGAGCATATACCAGCAGTGCTGTATTGCCATAAACCCCAGCATTCTCTTTTCCTTTTATTGGAGAGTGTACTGGCCTGTTTTGTTTGCATGCTTTTCCCCTTGTTTCTAGTGGCATTTTTATTGGATTATATTAAATGTACAGAAAACCCTGTCAATTGGAAAGATAATTTGGTTTTGGATTCAGAAACATACTTACCTATCTCTATAATAGGTTGCAACTTGTCTTCCACATAAAGATTCAGAGAATCTTTAAGTCTATTGCCACATAATTGCTATTTGATGAATCCAGTTCTTTAGGAGTGGTTATTTCAATAGTGCTTAATTTATGCATCTATTCTGTACTTCATTTCAATACTGAAGGCAGTCTCAGAACATTTGGTAAAGTGATGGACATTCCATTTTACAGATAACAGAGCAGAAGTCATGGAAGGGCAAAGAGGGAGTCTTGCTCTAAAGTCAGGTTCCTAGTTCACAACTATGGAAAACGGGAAGCCTAAATATAACTGTGCTGTTGGAGAAACGTTTCTGCTAATGAAAAATAAAGACAAAAATAGTTTCTAGAGATTTGAAAACTGCTCACAAACACTTAGTACTTACTGTAAGTTTGCTAAGAAGGCTCAAAACAAAAGTCACATGAACTTTAGCTGCTATTTAAAATACAAATGGGTATTTGATTAAAATTTTGACTTTTCTTATTCCTTTTAGGACATGTTTAAACATATTCTAAACAACACTTGTATTTCTTTTAATTTAAAAATGTAATGATTTTTAAATTTAGACTTTTTTTCATTACTGATTACAAGCAACTTGTTGAAGTACTAGCATGCATGAGAAAAAAGGTATAAACCTTTTTACAGAAGGAACTATGCAGCTGAGGTCACAGTAATGTACGTAAGAGGACAGGCAGACAAAAGCACACATGCGTCCTGAGACGGAAGTAGTTAGAAAAAGAGCCCTAGAGCAGTAGGGGCATGGCAGTGGCAGGTCTAGTAGAGCGGGCACAGACAGAGATGCCCGAGAAAGGGGCGGTGGGGTCAGGAAGGAGAATCAGGATGGAAGAAGGCTTAAATGGACAATAGAAAAGTGACCCAAAGGTTCAAGGGTACCTCCCACTTTCTCTTCTAAGAGGTTCAGTGTGGCTGGATTTATATTGAGGTCTTCGATCCATTTGGACTTGAGTTTTGTGCATGGCGATAGACATGGGTCTATCAGCAGACTTCTACACACTATCATCCAGTTGTGCCAGCACCATTTGTTGAAGATGCTTTCCTCCTTCCATTGTATACTTTTAGCTGTTTTGTCAAAAATCAGGTGTTCTTAGGTGTGTGGGTTAATATCAGGAATTTTGATTTGATTCCATTGGTCTACCTGTCTATTTTTGTGCCAATACCACTCTGTTTTTGGGACTATAGCTCTTTAGTAGAGCTTGAAGTCTGGGATGGTGATGCCTCCTGAAGTTCCTTATTGTACAGGGTTGTTTTGGCTATCCTGGGTCTTTTGTTTTTCCATATAAAGTTGAGTATTATCCTTTCAAGTGGAGAATTGTACTGGGATTTTGATCGGAATTGCATAGAATCTATAGATTGCTTTTGGCAAGATTGCCATTTTTACTATATTTATCCTACCTATCCAAGAGCACGGGAGATCTTTCCATTTTCTGGTATCTTCTTTAATTTCTTTCTTTAAAGACACAAAGTTCTTGCTATATAGATCTGTCACTTGTTTGGTAAAGCATTACCCCAAGATACTTTATGTTGTTTGTGGCTATTGTAAAGGGTGGTGTTTCTGTGATTTCTTTCTCAGCCCCTTTGTCGTCTGTATATAGTAGGGCTACTAATTTTTTTGAGTTTATCTTGTATCCTGCTAGTTTGCTGAAGGTGTTTATCAGCTTTAGGAGTTCCCTGGTAGAGTTTTTTGGGTCGCTTATGCAAACAGTGACAGTTTGACTTCTTCCTTTCCAATTTGGATCCCCTTGATCTATCTCCTTTTGTTGTCTTATTGCTTTAGCTAGAACTTCAAGTACAATATTGAAGAGATATGGAGAGAGTGGGCAGCCTTGTCTTGTTCCTGATTTTAGAGGAATTGCCTTAAGCTTCTCTCCATTCAGTTCGATGTTGCCCTGTTGGTTTACTGTATATTGTTTTTATTATGTTCAGGTATGTTCCTGTTATCCCTGATCTCTCGAAGACCTTTGTCATGAAAGGGTGTTGAATTTTGTCAAAGACTTTTCCAGCATCTAGTGAGATGATCATGTGGTTTTTCTTTTTCAGTTTGTTTATATGATGGATCACATTGATCGATTTTCTTATGTTGACCCATCCCTGCATCCCTGGGATGAAGCCTACTTGGTCATAGTGAATGATTTATCGGATGTGTTCTTGGATTTCATTCGCCAGTATTTTATTGAGTATTTTTGCATCAATGTTCATGAGAGATATTGGTCTGTAGTTCTCGTTCTTAGTTGTGTCTTTGTGTGGCTTGGGTATCAAGGTAATTGTGGCCTCATAAAAAATAGTTTGGTAATGAACCTTCTGTTTCTATTGTGTGGAACAGTTTGAGGAGTATTGGTATTAGCTCTTCTTTGAACAAAACACCAGTAGCACAGACACTGAGACTGACAATAAATGGGACCTCCTCAAACTGAGAAGCTTCTGTAAGGCAAAGGACACAGTTGACAAGACCAAATAGCATCCCACAGATTGGAAAAAGATCTTCATCAACCCCACATCTAACAGCAGGCTGATTTCCAAAACATACAAAGGACTCAAGAAACTAGTCACCAAAACACTGAATAACCCTATTAAAAAATGAAGTACAGAACTGAAGAGAGAATTTTCAATAGAGGAAATCAAAAAGGCTGAAAGACACTTAGAAAGTGCTCAATATCCTTAGTGATCATGGAAATGCAAATCAAAACATCTCTAAGATACCATCTTACTCCTGCTAGAACGGCTAAAATTAGAAACACCAATGACAACTTATGCTAGAGAGGATGTGGAGAAAGGGGAACACTCCGCCACTGCTGGTGGGAGTGCAAACTCGTACAGCCATTTTGGAGATCAATATGGCAGTTCTTCAGGAAAATGGGAATCAGTCTATCACAGGACCCGGCAATTCCACTCTTAGGCATATACCCAAATGATCCACATCCATGCAACAAACAAAGACATTGTTCAACTGTTTGTAGCAGCATTATTTGTAATAGCAAGAACCTGGAAGCAACCTAGACGCCTCTCAACCAGAAGAATGGATAAAGATGTAGCATATTTACACAATGGAATACTACTCTGCAGAAAAAAAACCAATGGAATCTTAAAATTCACAGGCAAATGGATAGAACTTGAAGAAACCATCCTAAATGAGGTAACCCAGGCACTAAAAGAGGAACATGGTATGTACTCACTCATATATGGATTTCAGACATAGAGCAAAGGATCACCAGCCTATAATGTACACCACCAGAGAAACTAGGATACAAGGAGGAACCTAAGAGATTCATACAAGGTCCCTCACAGAAGAAGAAAGGAACAAGATCTCCTGAGCATATTGGGAGTGGGGGGTGGCAGTGAATGGAGAGGGAGCTAGGAGAAAGAGAAGGGGAGGAGAGGAAAGCATATGGGACTAGGAAGATTGAGTCAAGGGAGGAATAGATGAGAGAGAGAGAGAGAGAGAGAGAGAGAGAGCACATAAGAGAGGGAGCCATTATAGGTTTGAAGAGAAAAGTGAGTCTAGAGAAATGTACAGAGACCTACAGGACTGACCCCAGATAACAATTTGAGCAACAGTGGAAAGGCTACCATAAATGCCCTTCCCTGATAGTGAGATTGATGACTAACTTATCACCATCATGGAGCCCTCTACCAGTAGCTGATGGAAACAGAAGCAAACACCCACAGCTAAACACTGAGCCAAACTGGAATTCAGATGCAGAGAGGGAGGACAAAACCAGGCTACAGAAACCCACCGTCACAGCTGACCTGAACGAGGAGGAGCTAATGGACCCCAGACTGATAGCTGGGAAGCCAGCATGGGACTGACTCAGATCCCCTGAACATGGGTCTCAGTTAGAAGGCCTGGGCAGTCTAAGGGACCTCTGACAGTGGAACCAGGATGTATCCCTGGTGCACAAAAGGACTTTGGGAGCACATTTCCCATGGAGGGATACTCCCTTAGCCCAGAGGCAGGAGGGAAGGCTTAGTCCCTAGGCCAAGTGACTTGACAGATTTTGTTGATCCTTCTTGGAAGGCATCACCTTCCCTGTGGAGGGGGGGATGGGATGGGAGGGTGGTGTTAGAGCATGGGCAGGAGGGAGGGAGAGGGAACTGGGATTTATTTGTAATAAAAACATAATAATAAAAGAAAGTTAAATGTTAAAAAAAAAATCAATGTAACAACCAACCTTAGAATTTTAACAACCAACCTTACTTAGAGAACAATGTAACAACCAACCGTAGGCAGTTTGGATTTTCTGTGTATCCAGCTTTTAGGGACTAAGCTAATACATATCTTAGATCTGAGGTTATGTGCAGGCCCCTGACACAGAGATCCATATGTGTGTATTTGTCTGTGTGTTTTGACAATTTTATGAAAACATAAAATGGGAAGAAAGTGGCCTTGTGAAATAAATGTTCACAACAAACCCTGAAAGTAGTACAGAAAAGAAAAGGGAAACATTCAAAGTTGACAACTGGAGAAAAGTGGGAACAGAACTTTAAAATACTTGAGCTAACAGAATTAAGTACAGGAAGAGAGGAGATTTGGGAAAGCAGGCAAGGAGGAAAATAGGCACAGACTTTTGGAAAAAGAAAACAAATATGGAAATCCATGTGCTGTCACTGTTCACCACTAACACGGAAAAATCTCCGTTCTGAGTTTTAAAGGAACACTGCCCCTCTGGGGCTTTGAAAAGCCAACTCTAAACAATGTCTTTCATTTTTCTTAGTTAAAAAATATTAGTAAATATAGGGTACTGCTAGACTAAATGTGGAAGACATAATTTTCCAAATCTCTCCGGCAGCAGGAGAATGTACTTCAGCTTTCTTGCCTATCTAGCAGCTTAACACTGAGCAGGACCAGGTGGAAAGAGTTAAGACACCTTCCAGAATACAATTGCATTGTGTCCTTACACCTGCTGGGAGTTTTAGCTGATAGTTCAGCCAGGAATACAAACTCCGTGGCCAGCGGACTAATAGTCCCCAGTGGGAAGAGGCAGCTCTCAACCAGAAGGTCTCCTAAGCAGCTAGCATACATGCCTGGCTGTTCTTCTCACTCAAATCATACCCATGACCAAAGCTCCCCTCGTGACAGAAGGGATTTCAGGACAAACTCTATTCAACAACAGGTCAATGCAGAAGAGCTTTCTTCACTTAGAAGACAAAAGCAGCCGGAGAGGTGACGTCAGAGGCTGGCTACAGAGCTTAGAATTAAAATAATCACCATTCCAGGGTCAGCAACTCTGATGAGGCCCTATTTATAACAAACTACATTGGCCTACTGCAGGGTTATTTATAGTTCTGTATAAAACTAACACTAACCAGGGACTCTAGTCTATAATCATATTCCTCCTGGCTTCATTTGATCACTACCTTAGAACCTGGCTGAGAGAGAGGGATGGAACGAAACATTTGTATTACATCGAGCTCATGATTTTATGCTATTCAAAGCTGAGCTACTTCTGTTATGTCTTTAAATTATGTGTACAATATATGTCCTGCCACACTGCTTCTTGTTTCCATACTCTGAGTATAGTCTAATGGATAGAGTTTCATTAATGAGGATTACTGTGCATAAATAAAATACATACAAAAACTCCAACCTCAAATGTGTCTCAGACTATTAGCCACTGTGAGTAATAGGTCAACCAAAGAAAAGGTCCAGAAGTTACCAACTATTAACAGAAATGGTACTCCTTCCAGTCATGGTCCTGACAGATCTACTGATGTCAGTGGTGAATTCTTAAAAACGAACAACATCCAAGATGTTGTAGGAGCAGAGTACTGACTGCTCCTAACATCTTGCCAATCCCTTTATAAATAGAACTTAGCTTGATCACAAACTGAGCTGACCCCCACAAAAGCCGCCAGTATTACTCTCATTTTATAATGCAAGAAACAATGATAGAAAGATTCTATACTTTCTCCAAGATCACAGAGGTAGGAAATTTCCAACCTGGGATTCAAGATTAGGTCTAACCTTAAACTCCCATGCTCACGGCATGTTCAAGTTCCCATGTTCATGTGTCTATAGGAACACATTGGAATTTCTAAGTCAAGCTAAAGACACCTTTAAATCTCTCTCCAAATTTTAATTCTTCAAATAATACAAACAATGTTAGGGATGTGAAATTTAACATCTTTCAAGATTTACTAGAGGTTGGACATTTTTTTTTTTTTTTTTTTTTTTTTTTAATTTCAAGAGCTACTTGGTCTTAAAGTTATGTTTGGCAGCTTCCTGCTATAGTTGAAAACAATAACACTACTGTATTAGCAAACATGAAAAATATGTAGACTAATTCAGAAAAATTGTTGCTTGGATGGAAAAACCTCAGATGGCATTTGAAACAGAATGCTACAAAAAAAAAAAAAAACTAAAAAAAAAAAAAAAAAAAAAACTGATGTATTAAGTTTCCTTATCTAAGGGCTAGGAATGTGGCTAATTTGGTAGAATGTTTGCATGACATGCAGAAGGCCCGGAGCACTGTGTAAAACTGCACATGGTGGCACACACCTGTAACCCCTGCACTTGGTGTGGGGCACAAGGAGGGTGACCAGAAGTTCAAAGTTATCCTTGAATACTTAGTTTCAGAGTAGCTTTAGCTAGAAAACCAATCAACTAGTTTCACCAAAGTAATGCTATGATATCTTAAACATATTGATCTTTCACCACCCCAAGTTCCCCCTATATAATATACTAACAATAGCTAGCTTGTAGAATTAAATGGGATTGGTGATATGTGAATATTTAGTATAAGTAAGCTTCTACTTTTTAATTTTTCTAGTCAAGGTCTTATTGTAGCCCAGGCTGGCCACAAGCCAACTATGTAACTTAGGCTAGCTTAGACCTCCTGATCCAACAGCTTCCAACTTCTGAGTGTTGATATTACAGGTATGTAAACTATACTCAATTATAAAAGAATTTCTTTCTTTTCCTTTTTCGTTGAGACAGAGTCTCATTCTGTAGTCCTGGCTGACCTAGAACTTGTTATATAGACAAGGCTGGCCTCAAACTTGTAGAAATCTATCTACCTGCCTCTGCCTCCTGAGTGCTGGGATTAAAGGCGCATGCCCATTCTCTTGCCCTGCTCCTCCCCAACCCTTTGGTTTGAGACATTGTCTCACACTGTAGTTCAGACTCATGGCAACCTTCTTGTCACAGCTTCCTTTCAGGTCACACACAATTTAAGTTTCTCATCTGGAGGCATGAGGATCAGGAGTTCAAAGCCCACCTCAGCTACACAGCAAATTTTAGTTCAACTAGAGTTACATGAGTATCTGTCTCACAAGAAGCCAAACAATCAACCACCAACTAACCACCCACCCACCCATCAAAATTCAGAACAAAAGAGCTCAAATGCAACAATTTATCAGTTTAAACAATTCATCTAAACAAAGAACAAAACACTAATGCTACATTTAACTTGACAATTATATGTATTAGTAACCAGGGAGGAGAGTATAACTAATTCAAAATGTCAATTACTGAAAGACAGAACATCTTTGGGAGAGGGTTTTGCAGCTTGCATTTATACTTGGCCATCCTTGAGGTGTTCTGGGGATTCACAACAGATAAAGCATGAGGAGCTGACACATCTACTCTGAGACTTGATTAACATTTCTTGTGTTTCTGGTCCGTGTACCAGAGCGGTGGAAATGGAAAACACCTGAGCAAATGTCTCATTAAGAACACATATAGACCTGGACCAGAAAGATGGCAATTAAAGCACTGTATTCCATTCTTTCTTTTTTCTACACGCTAGTTATTTTCCACATGTGATCTTTTCCATTTCTTTGAAGGGTTTGTCTAAAGACTAATTATTTCCTTCTTGGCACCAGGGCTGCAATTCAGGTAGAGGCCACCTGTTAAATAATGGGGCTTTTTTCTTTTTTATTATTGATTCCATGGTCTATTGTCTAAGTTTCTTCCAGGTGTGGATAACTAAAAGAAAATAAAAATGTAGCACATTATCCATGCAAGCTTTGAAAGTAAAAATGTAAATGTAGAACAATAAAGGCCCACTTCACCCTCCCACATTCTAACCAGTAATATGCTGCTAATAGTAATTAAAGAGTGGGGTACTGGCAGAAGAACAAACAAAAAAAATTAATGTCAAATAATGAAATGAACTTAAAAACAAACATAAGACCTCACTCTGATAATATCACTCGAGGAAACAGGATTAGTCACTTAGTAGTGTGCAATTTAGAAACAAAAAGTTCTAACATTGGCCTAATATACCAAATCAGTTCCAGGTGGGCTTTTGATGGTAGTTAAAAACAAAAATAATGGCACAGAGCACTAGAGAAATATATAAGCATATTCATATAATCTTGGGATTATGAAGACTTTAAGAATAACATCAGGCAGAAAACACGTAGGGAAATATTGACAGCTTTGGCACTGCAACTATTTCAACAAAATAACCCCACATAATTATAAGGCAGTGACCAGTTGGTAAAAATATTTTAAGCAAAACAAATACCAGTGATATTTAGTAACTTTGCATATCAATTAGAAATGTAAAAATAGGGCTGGGGATGGGTGGTAACTGCTTGCATGAAGGCCTAGGTTCAATTCCCATCACCACATAAACTTGGTGTGGTAACACATGTGTAATCCCAGCATTTGGGAAGCAGAAGCAAGTAGATTAGAAGTTCATGGTTATCCTCAATTACACAGTGAGTATAAGGCCAATCTGGTATATAGGAAACCAAGTCTTTAAAACAAAACAAGACAAAAACACCACCCCTCCCAAAAACCAAACCAATAAATACAAAAGACATAAAACATAAACTTCAAAACCAGAACAAATGGCCAGACAATGTTTTAAAAAGTGCCCAGCTTCACCATTAATCCACAAAATACAAATTAATACAAAGTGGAAGAGATTAACAAATATGTATCTCTGGTCTGTGATATAACACACCCACTCACTTATTCTCTGAGACAGGAACTAAAGCCTCTGCCTTGCTGGTTTGGGCCTAGGGGCTATGACTTTCTAGAGTGCTGTCTAGGGAAACCTGTTGTGGTCCTGCTGGAGGGGACATTCGAAAGTGCTTAAATGGGCAGGTGCGCAAGACGCTGAAGGAACTCTCCAGGGTGACACAAATATTTGATCTTCGTCCACACAGGTGCATATACTTGCCAAAATTCATCACAGAGATAACAACTGTTTGTTTTCTCACTTGTAAATTATACTGACATGACCCCTTATAAGGAAGAGGAGGGGCTGGCCTGCTCTCTCTTGGGTTGTGGTAGGAGCATCCTGAAGGACAGAGGCTGCATCTCCAGGAGGAGGAAGACTGTGGAGTTTATTTACCATCATTGTGTGAGTGCTCCCCTAATAAATACCTGTTATTTCTTTTTCTGGGTTTTGTGGACTCCTTTAACCCACTTTCAAGTCAGACAGGTACTAGTACACTTTAGAACCTCTCTTAGGCCAAGTAAATACCTAGCTAAACACCGAAGTGCCCTGTAGTACAATATGCCAAGGCTTCAGCGTCTGACATCTTACTACACATTTGCGCCTATGGCCAGTGATCCTTCAGTGTCCTTGTAGGCAACAAGAACACAGTAGTTCCATTAGAAGTCCTGCTGTGATAGCAAGGTTTGTGCTATGGAAACACACCAGGACATCCTAAAAATGCAGAAACCTTCCTCACAGTAACACCTGGTCATACCTGGTCATTCCATGCCTCTTATTATTTACATTAAGAATATTCAAGTAAAATAAGGCTAACTTTCACAGTATGCAAACCTACTTGAACACACTGAACCCATAAGCACTGTGGCATCATAGATGACACTGTGAGGTTTAAGTCACAGGATAATAAAAACATAGTCACAAAAGGGAGGAGGGTTTGTATTTACCTATAATAAACTCCACATATTCTAACAACCATTTTTTTGGGGGGGTGAGGGCATGTTGTCTAGAGTTCCTTTTTACTTTCATTTACTTACTAATTGAATCTAGAGTCAATCTAGAGTCTTTACTTGATAGGTTAACAGTGGTATAATGAGTCCAACAGACTCAACTGAGTGTAAGCATGCAGAGCAAGGGAAGGACTTTTAACTAGTGAGTTTGATTGGCTTCTTTGAAATTATTAACAAGTGTTTACAACGAAACACACTCTCCTTTTGACTACCAATATTTTGTTCCAGTTACCTGAACCAAGTAAGTTTTATTAATCTGATTTATGGCTCCAGGCATTACCCTGTTATGAACCCTTTCTTAGCTGGGGACCCCTGTATCACTGCACACCTCACGGAAATTCACATCCCCCTGGGATTTCTGTCAGCTGTGATCATGCCTATGCTCTTCAGGCCTCCTCTGCCTCATGGACTGTGGTGTACTGTCTGGTACACAAGACAGATTTGAGTCTCAGCTTCCGGAAGTCTCCAATTAAAGACCACAAACATGAAAGCTATGAAGAAAGCACAGTATCACGTGCTAAAGCTGCGAGCCTCCCTTCCTTTCTCATGGGAGGCAGCAGTTCTGTGACCCCTTCTATGACTGGATTCAGAGTGCTCCAAAGAGTACCCTTCAGCCATGAGGTGGTCAGGACACAATACTCCTCCCAAGAAATGTATTATGTCACAATGAACAACTCAGACTCATTAAGCCAGTTTTAAAGGAAAAACACTATTCACACTAAGAATTCAGTAGCATCTGAATTTCCTTAAAAAATAAAAATAAAAAAGGCTCTTTCAGCATGTGAGCCCTGAAAGAAAGAGGCCATTCTGCTAGGGGAAATGTTGCAATGTGACACGGTCTGAGGCACGCACGTACCAAGCATAGATCTCCCAAGAACAGAAGGGACATATGCTCAGTGCAGATATGAGAATCCCCCAGGTGTGTACTCATTCTGGCCCCAGAGGGTGGCATAAAGCTGTGTTCTTCCCTGCCCCCATGCGACTACAGCCTGGCTCTGAAGGCGAGCTCATGCTCTAACTTTGTGGCTCTAAGACGGAGAAGGGTGATGACTGTTATTTTACAAGATGACAACATCGTGAAGAAGGAAAGAGACATTAAGTGAAAGCACTTGGGCACCTTATTCTAAACTGTGTAATAAAGACAGAGAGCTGGGCGTTAGTGGCACACGCCTTTAATCCCAGCACTCGGGAGGCAGAGGCAGGTGGATTTCTGTGAGTTCGAGCCCAGCCTGTTCTATAGAGGGAGTTCCAGGACAGGCTCCAAAACAATACAGAGAAACTGTCTTGGAAAACCAAAACCAAAATGAACAAATAAACAAACAAACAAAAACAAAAAAACAAGAGAAGTTAAATGAGAGGTAGATCTATAGCCGGGACTCAGACTGTCAGTGCTCACATAAGAGAGAACATCGCAATTTAAGGCACCAGAACTGATATAGAAATCAGATTCTGCACAAGGCTGCTTAGAATAAAACCAAACAGGCTACTATAACCAAATATTAATAATAGGGCTCAAAGAAGACTCAGAAACTTGTAAGATTCAACTGTCTAGGATACAACAAAAATCAACCAGCATGTAAAGAACTAAGAAACGCTTAGCTCTATGGAAAAACACAGTCAACACACACTAATAACAAAATGACAGACAATGATATTACTGAATGAAGACTTAACAATATACTCCAGGAAACAAGGGCAAATACTCTTCGAATACACAGAAAAATGGAAGGAAGGCTTCACCGTAACGATAAATATAAATAAAAGCTTTAGAACTAGAAAACACAAAGTTCAAAGCTGAGAATCCATTGGATGGGTCCAGTGTCAGAATGGTTGTGACAGAGAAAAAGGTCAGTGAATTTGAAGACAGATCATCAGAAAGTATCTAGTCTGAACTGGAGGAAAAGTGAAAAAAAAAAAAAAAAAAAAAATTAACAGAGCCTAGGGACTTGTGGGAAAATACTAAAAGTCTAAAATTCAACACCGGAAAGCCAACGTGGCAAGGATACCAATTCTCCTAAAACCAATTAATAAAAATGGAACTCAAACAAAACCATAGGAGATTTATTTGCACTTAAGGGAAACCCATTCTAAAATTTACATGGAAAGGCAAAGCAACTAGAGTAGCCAAAGCAACTTAGGAAAGAGGGAAGATTCAAGACTCCTGTTACTTGATCCATGACCTGCTTTCAGAGACTGCTCCGAGAAAGCTGATGTGGCTTAGGGTAAGCACACATGAACGAACGGGACAGAAGAGGAGAGCCTGCACAGCACTGTGAACCCAGGAGAGCCTCACAGCACTGTGAACCCAGGAGAGCCTGCACAGCACTGTGAACCCAGGAGAGCCTGCACAGCACTGTGAACCCAGGAGAGCCTCACAGCACTGTGAACCCAGGAGAGCCTCACAGCACTGTGAACCCAGGAGAGCCTCACAGCACTGTGAACCCAGGAGAGCCTCACAGCACTGTGAACCCAGGAGAGCCTCACAGCACTGTGAACCCAGGAGAGCCTGCACAGCACTGTGAACCCAGGAGAGCCTGCACAGGCTGTGAACCCAGGAGAGCCTCACAGCACTGTGAACCCAGGAGAGCCTGCATAGCACTGTGAACCCAGGAGAGCCTGCACAGAGCTGAGAACCCAGGAGAGCCTGCACAGCACTGTGAACCCAGGAGAGCCTGCACAGCATTGAGAATCCAGGAGAGCCTGCACAGCACTGTGAACCCAGGAGAGCCTGCACAGCATTGAGAACCCAGGAGAGCCTCACAGCATTGAGAACCCAGGAGAGCCTGCATAGGCTGTGAACCCAGGAGAGCCTCACAGCACTGTGAACCCAGGAGAGCCTGCACAGCGCTGTGAACCCAGGAGAGCCTGCACAGCGCTGAGAACCCAGGAGAGCCTGCATAGCACTGTGAACCCAGGAGAGCCTGCACAGCATTGAGAACCCAGGAGAGCCTGCACAGCGCTGTGAACCCAGGAGAGCCTGCACAGCACTGTGAACCCAGGAGAGCCTGCACAGCATTGAGAACCCAGGAGAGCCTCACAGCACTGTGAACCCAGGAGAGCCTGCACAGCATTGAGAACCCAGGAGAGCCTGCACAGCATTGAGAACCCAGGAGAGCCTCACAGCATTGAGAACCCAGGAGAGCCTCACAGCATTGAGAACCCAGGAGAGCCTCACAGCACTGTGAACCCAGGAGAGCCTGCACAGCGCTGTGAACCAAGTGTGAACAGTGTTGCAAGGCACTCAGAAGAGAAAGTCAGTTTTTTAAAATATATAATTTTTAAAATTTAATTTTGAAACAAGCTTGTTTTACATGTCAAACCCGGGTCCCACGCCCTCCCATCCTCCCCTATCTCTCCCACCCAACCCCATCCCATCCCCTTTCTGCTCCTCAGGGAGGGTGAGGCCTTCCATGGGGAATCTTAAAAGTCTGTCATATCATTTGGAGCAGGGCCTAGGCCCTCCCCCATGTGTCTAGGCTAAGAGAAGATTCCTCTATGTGGAATGGGCTCCCAAAGTCCATTTGTATACTAGGGATAAATACCGATCCACTGCCAGAGGCCCCAATGACTGCCCAGTCCTCCTAACTAACACCCATGTTCAGAGGGTCTGGGTTAGCCCTATGCTGGTTTCCCAGCTGTCAGACTGGGGTTCATGAGCTCCCCCTGGTTCAGGTCAGCAGTTTCTGTGGGTTTCTTCAGCCTGGTTTTGACCCCTTTGCTCATCACTCCTCCCTCTCTGTAACTGGATTCCAGGAGTTCGGCTAGTGTTTAGCTGTGGGTATCTGCTTCAGCTACTCTAAAATCGACCACATGCTCGGCAATATTGAAGAAAGGCAGTTTTTGAAACAATGACCTTTTAACACCCAGATACTCAATGAAGAAAATAGTGGCCCGAACCTCATACCTCACGTGGTCACTTACAAAACATGGGTAATAGACATACAAAGAGGGAAGCAGTTACTGAGAACCCAGGAAGAAACTCCACAGGGCCTTAAATACAACCACTCAAAAGCACAATCCGGGAAAGGAAAGGAAGTCAGCTAGATGCTGGATGAACACTGTTAATGAAAAGTAATACAGTAAAAATTGAAAAATCAAAAGCACGAGAGAAAAGTAGCAAATCTGCTCTAGATCATACAGAGAAACAACCTCACAGAAAATGGGCAAAGGCCAAAAGGCCAGCACAGGACATACTGACAACGATGGCTCCCTCTGAGAACAGCAAGCGAAAGAGCCCGAAAGGCACCAGACAGGGGTGGGTACATCTTTGCACGTATTTGTGACTACTGCACCTGAACCCCAGGTCCAGTGGGAAGGAACAATGTGGCACAGACTCGAACACTCCTCTCCTTAGAAAACATCTGCATGAAGTCGGCAAAAGTATCTGTATCTGAAAGCCTACAACCATTGGACACACATCAGATAAACCATAAATTACATTTTACTAGATACTATACAAGGTCACATGTCATTTTGACTTAATCTGCCTCATTTTTGCATCTTAGAATCAATTTTGTAATTAAGGTGATGATCTATTATGGGAAGTTAGCCATAAATAAGTGACATGAGAAATGAGAAACTATAAAGACTACACAGTATTTTCAATATGCAACATTTAATTGAGAAAGTATCATGCTGGGACTACTTGAGATCCCACTGATACCCAAGCTGGGACCATGGGAACACAGCTTCCAGGACCAACAAGCTTGGTCATAACCTCTGGTAAACAGGGACCAACATGACCATAGAATTAGAGTGTGAGTCCAGCAGTCCTCCAAGTGTGGTGTGCGAACCCTGTGTCTACAAGGTCAAAGTCATCTATATGAACACTAAGACATTTATTTGTTATGGAATAGAATAATTGTTTAACTATGTAAAGATTGTTTGTTTGTTCATGCTGCACTTGTTTAACTATGTAAAGATGTGCTGCTGTTTTACCTTGCCTGCCTAAGGCACCTGATTGGTCTAATAAAAAGCTGAATGGCCAATAGGTAGGCAGAGAAGGGATAGGCAGGGCTGGTGGGCAGAGAGAAAGGGGAGCCAGGCAGCCAGCCAGGGGTCAGACAGACAGACAAGGAGGAAGCAGGAAAGCAAGATGGACAGTACAAAATGACGTAAACGAGCCTTGGGGAGCACATAGATGAGTTGAAACAAGCCTAAGCTAAGGCTGAGCATTCATAATTAATAAGAAGTCTTGTCATGATTTGGGGGCTGGTGGCCCAAGAAAGCCTGCTACATTTATTTGTCATTTTCATTCCCATCCCTTCATGAGTATATAGTGATTAAAATTACATTTATTTGTGTGACTGTGTCAATGTATGTATTACTTGCCCCAAGCATGTGGAGGTCAGAGGACATCTTACAGGAGTTAGTTCTCATACCATGTGGGTCTCTGCGACCAAACTCAGGTTGTCAGGCTTGGTGGCAAGCGCCTTTCTTGGCCTGCTGAGATTTTTCAGCAAGTACATGGTGTGAAAGATCTCAACATCATAAAGTGTACATGAGAACCGACCTGCTCTTATGTGCTAGACTTTAGAGGTTTGACAAGAGTAAGGCAATGCCATTCCTCATGAATTCGTTCTGTTTTGCAGTTATAATTTGAACCACAACAATGACCAGGATCAAAAAAATACCCCTAAGGCTAAAAAAGTGACAGTCATATCTTAGCAGTCACCAACAGCTTCCTAATTGCATTTAACGTGTCTTCAACAGGAGGGAATTCATGCTTGGTACTGGAGTGAATGACTTTGTGGATCTTAAAGGAGAATTTTTACCACTTTACTAAGCTACCATGATTCCTACCTGGATACTATAAATTTATCCTTATACAGATAGCTATGTATAGTTCTCACTCCTCATCAAAGAGGCTCCTCTTTGCAAAAGAAACACACACAATGTGTGCACATATGTGTATATGTACACCCCCCACAACACATGTGTATATATACACACACACGTATACATACACACATAATTGGTCAGATGCAGAGAACACGGTGGGGGGGGGAGCTCAGCCCCAGTGAACACATTTATAACATAACTTCTGCACATATGGTTCAAGGGACTCAGCCCCAGTGGATACATTTATAACATAACTTCTGCACATATGGTTCAGGGGACGTTGTGAAGGAGCAGCTAGAAGGATTGTAAGGACCAGAGGATCAGAATCTGCAATGATATTGTATGTCCTAGAAATGACACAGAAGCTTCAGCCATGATTCCTCAACAATATGGCTGCCTAAACAAGACTTGAACAATGACAATACCAACAGACATGCTAATGGTGAGGGGAGATCTTTTGGGGCGGGGGGAACCTCTACACAAAAAATTACAGGTTACTAAGGAATGCTGAAAAAAGGGGACTTAGTCTTTCCCAAAGGCAAGCCCCTAACTGGTTACCCAATACCAAGTAGTCAGCCTGAAACTATATACAAACAACACTAAAGGCACTCAGCAGGTTGTATTTACATAGCAATGTATATTTATGCAATAATAACAATTAGAGAAGAAGAGGCCATGAATTGGAGGGGGAGTGAGAGTGAGGGAACATGGGAAGAGTTGGAGGGAGGAAAGGAAGGGCAGAAATGATGTAATTATATTTCAACAAAAGACTGCTGTTTATATTAACATACCGTGGTTCTAAATAATTACTTTAAAGATACTGTAGCCTTTTTAGTTTTAATTTCTAACAAGGTAGACACTGGTAGCAATACTCCAGATAAACAAAGTTCTCAGGTTTGTCAATAACTTTAAAAAACCTCAAGAGTCCTGAGACCAAAAATTAGAGACCTATTGCCAAGCTAGCACTAAGGCTTGGCGAGTCTCCCACAGGGCTATCTTGGGTTCTCATTACTCTCCTCTTGTATTTGTGTGCACCCAAATTGTTACTCAGGCCTGACAATGCCGGTTGTATAGGATGAAGGCGATTATTAAAATATTTACTTTTTGTCACTACATGGCTGAACTATCCACAAGTAACAGTTCCAGTGAATATAAAATATGCTTAGAGCTTCAGCAGTATAAGCGACAAGACAATGTTATGTTTAAAAATGGCATGTTATGATACAATCTGACCAGGTGGGTCTAAAAGTCAATAATCATTTTAAAAAAACGTTTGCCTTATTAAAGATTCACTGTTTTGGATAGGCAGACAACTGGTATTCATTACTTTTGTACTGCTAACTCCAGAGGAAGGCTTTAAAATTTCTTCAAGTCAAATCTTGGCTCACAAAATTCCCATCTCTAGCAGAAACAAACTGCAACTGAGGGACAAAACGGATTTTTACTGTGAGCCAAGGTGTGGCAATAAAGTAAAGGGGAGGAAATGCAGACCCTGAAGTCCTATCAGGCAGGGCTGTTCTAGAAGGATAGTTTTCAGACTCAAGACTAAGTACGTAGGGATGAGGCTCCTGAAAAGAGCAGCTATTCTGAAACTTGCAGTCTTATTAAAAACAGAACAAACCAGACCATATGTGCATTTCATTTTTACAAAAGCAAAGCATTTCTTTTAAAATGCTATTCTCTTTCACTAAGGCCAGCAGAGAACCTTAATTAATTCTGGAGACGTTAACTGCCCTGAAGGCAAATGTAAAGTGATGTTTACTTGTGAGTATAAATTGGAATGACATTTGGGGAGGGACACAATGAAAATATTTAGCAGAGGCCTAATATGTACCCTCACCGACTAAGCAGTTCCAGTCTTAGTAACTGAGAAAATGGGGAATGAAATAGATTGAAGAAAATTTCTTGTAGCATTGTTCATAACGTCAAAACCTGAAAACTGGAAAGAGGTTAAATATACAGCAACGTGGTCAGTAAGCCTGTTCTTAACCACATGATGACGTATCACAAGATAAAATGTTAAAATTACCTAAAAAATTACACAAGCAAAAGTATTTATGTATTTCTGAAGAAAAGAAATGAGGTTGTAGATGACTTTTATTTACTTTTTTGAAGGATATATCGCTTGCTTTTCTATGGTAAATATTTTTTACGTCTGTAATGTCATTAAAGTATTGATTTGATGTAATCATGCAATGTTAGGATATTTGAATTCTTATAATATGGAAGGCTGCAGACACCAGAGAGGAAAAGTGGTATGGGAAAGAGATGAAGAGAAAAAGCAGGGATGGACCACCATATTAGGTATCACTTTATTGTGTGAATTTGTTGTATAGTTTTAATATAATCCAGTTTAGCAGCCTGGGAAGACATTTTTAAGAGAACCCGTGAGTACACAGTGAGTACCTCCAGGATTTCAGTGCTCTCACAGATTTAATATTTTTGTGGAAGAAGCAGGTGGCTTAAAAAAACAAAACCAAAAACAAACCCAAATGTCTCTCCACTGCCCTTTTAGCAACAGCTAGCTTCTCTCTAACCTTATGTGGAGCTAATCAAGCTTTGGCCAGGCAAACTCAAACTGGCATACTGACTTCATCCACACGGTCATATGAGTCCTCTGGCCGATGCCTCCTGCCATGTGTCTAAACCATTTATGAAATCCATGCTTGAAGAAGGGTCACACAGCAGCATGAGTCTCATGTGGGACTAAGAAATAAAGTACCACAGAGACCACCCCACCTGCTACACTTGAATCTGGTGTCATCACTGCCACCAAAACCTGGCAGTGGATGTCTGGACAAAAGGAAAATCTAGCAATTGCAAATGAGAAATTTGTATCATACACTTGAGCTTAGTCTACCAATAACACATTCTCAGTGCCTTGCTAGACAGTGAAATCTGGTAATAATTATCAAACACCGTATACAGTTTACAATAGAATCATATTTCTTTTCTTTCTTTCCCCCTCCTGCTTTTTTTTCTTTGCATGAAAAATAGAATGCTGCTGAACGGTACCCAAATGCCTGTTGTATACCATGCCAACACAGCAGCTTAGCCAAAAATGTGAATAGAATGGTACCCAAATGCCTGTTGTATACCATGCCAACACAGCAGCTCAGCCAAAAATGTGAATAGAATGGTACCCAAATGCCTGTTGTATACCATGCCAACACAGCAGCTTAGCCAAAAATGTGAATAGAATGGCTTGCCAAGTAAAAGAAAACATAACAAATTGGTAATGGTTTCTATCTTGACAGAAACTGAAAATGATCCCTCAATGTGTGGCCACTCGTGTGGACACATAAAAATGTCTTAGAAGCAATCATTTTACCTCAGATAACAGACCCTGACATACAGCACACTGGCTGACTTTCACATCGCAAAGAAATGGCAAGCATGACCTACAAAACAGTCTGGGAAACATGTAATGTATGCATAACACACATGCAAATGCCATGCACTCATAACATTTGCTATAACTCATTTTGAGTATGAAATCCCTTTCTCAGGTAGAATTCACCTTCATGAGAGACACTCTAAATCATCATCGACCCAGTGATGCTGGGCTGGCCACTCTGTGAATGCAAGTGATGGTAAATTTTGTGCCAGCCACCGCGGTCATACAATTAACCCAAACTAATTATTCTCGTCGTAAAACGTGTTTTAACTACCCAACAATAGAATTAAAACCTGATTAATATGTGAAAATTCATCATCAGGCCTACACCCAATAATGAAAGTAATTCTAATAAATTAATACATGAGAGCTAAGACCCAAACTGGGATTAGATGGAGTTCTTACAAAGCTACAGAATTCAGTGGTCTGCAGTGCAATGCGAAGACCTTACATAAGGACACCCTGTACTCTAGAGGGTTCTGAAGAGTGCCTGCATCACTAGAGATATTCTTGTTAGGCAAACACCAACAACACCCTGGAGGTATATGGCATACAGATTTGATTTACTTCTTAGAAGGTGACAACTGGAAGGAAAAATGAATTCCCAAGACTGGCTGATGGCTGCTTTAACTTAATTTCCCTTCCTTCACCCAATTTTTTCTTTTCTTTACCACATTTTTTTTTCTTTCAGATGGAAAATAAGCCATCATCACAGACCACTGATTCCCCCCCCCCCAATTTAAGGAAATTTTCTTATTTAACTTTCTAATGAGGAGATTAGATAAAACACTGATTATACGGCCAAATCCTTTAAAAAATAAAATTGAGCCTTTTGAAAACATATAATTGATATCTGAAGATAAAGAGGAATTCAGGACTAGGAAAGACTGAATCAAAGGACTAGGAAGAACCTTAGGAAGTTAGCTGATCTTGCCAAGTTGAAGGTAAATCTGAATCCTGTGGGTTATGAGTTTTGAATGAAACTTCTGGGGTTTGAATTTGATGGTGACTTTACTGCTCAACAAAAAAGTGCTTAGAGGGCTAATACAAAGGTTAAGAAAACTTAGTGGGTACCAAGCTGCTCTTACAAAATGCCCATCTTGATGAGTTAAGTGTAAATGAATCAGAAACACATGGAGTCACATTTCCTTAAAAAATGCACAGGTTCAAAAGTAAGGGTGCGTGTGTGTGTGTATGTGCTAGCTGACCCCAAATAAATATTTGAAAGATAATTTGAGACACTGAAAGAATTCAAAATAAAAGTTACATAAAAACAGAATGTTCTTCTATGCAGCGTGCACTTGTCTCTACACGTCATGAGTACTCATGAAGCCTTTGGCACAGAACTACAGGAGTGGCCAGCTTCTGCCTTCAAGCAACTTTGAATTTGGGTAGAAACACTAAAGTACTAAAAACCGGTTACAAGAGATCAAGGGTTTTATAAAGATTGGCATCAATAGCCCAGATCCTACGGAAACTATAAATTAATGGAGAAGTATATGGATATTTTTCAGGGCCCTGGAGTAGGTAGGCTTCATTCCATTCAAGCCATTCTCATGTAGCCCTATTGGCCAACGTTACATTCAGTTGCAGCGTTTTACTTGTTTAAATGTTTTCTTAATAAGTATTTTTATGTCTTTGTAAATGTGTGTCCAGCCCTCTTTCCTCCACCCACTAGATTTGTTAAGTGAGCCACAAATCTTGCTGACTGCTTTCTTGGAGGATGGGAGTGTTGAACGGTTTTGAAATAGGGGAGATACTGTTGGCAGAGAGCATGGGACCTGGGTTGGGGTAATGGCACACATGACAATTCAGAGGTTCCAGAGGGTGACTCATGCGTGTGGGGGGTACTATACTGGTTGGCCTGTTTCAAATGTTCCTGAGCCAGAATATTGTGGGAGGTGGAGGCGGTTAGGTGTGGGGAGGCCTAATATACTGCATGTGAAGTCAACTTGAGGACAGGGGTGTGATAAGGAAAAATGAGGTCTGACTGTTTTTTGTTTTTGCTTATACCTTCTTCCCCAGAATGAGATCAAGTTCTAAGCACATGGAACATACATGTCTTTCCTTTTAAAAGCTAAAAAGTATCTAAAGCACCATGCATGTGCTCCTAGGATCTTATAGATAAATTGGAATAGGAAGTTGGTAGGGAATATATTACTAACATAGATGACTAAATTCTAAAATGTTTGTGGGAAAGTATACAAACATATTGATTCCCAATCTTTTAAGTTTGTTTCCTGGCTGTTGTTTGGTTTTTAAGAAAAACAATCTTATCTTTTTTTAAAAAAATTTTTTTAGAAATTACTTAGGCACCAAATCTTTCTATCCATTTTTTTTTTTCCTGGCTCACATAATACTGGCATTAAGAGAATGACTGATGAGTTCATTTATTTGACTTCATAACTGAAATGAAGTAAAAGGGCAAGGGGGCCCTACAGTGCTGAGGGTAAAGTGTGGAACGGATGCTGTAGGAGAAATGTCCCAGTGTCTTTACTCTGAGCCTCTGGTCCATGGTCAATACAGAGAAACCCAAGTACTCACCACCCTTCGTCATCTTCCACTTCTGCTTCAGGAACACTGTTCTCGGGCGTTTCGGTAATGGCTTGAGTGAGCTTAGATTTAAACTGGCTCAGCAGTGCAAGGGTCTGAAATGACAATGACATGCTAAGATGTTGATAAAGGCCATCCAAAGAGAGACACTGGGTAGAAAAGAAAATATCCTACTTGGATGTAAGACAGAGGTAAATGTTTTGTTTTTTTGTTTTTTCTCTTCTCCTCAATAAAACTGCTTCCAGGCTACAGAGGTGGCATTAGTAAACCCTCACACCCCTGCCTGGATCTGCACTGGCATCTTTCCTTACAGACATTTCAGTATTTTCTATTCCAAGATGTCAAAGGTGCTCACGCATCAGACATTCTAACTGTAAATACATGCTCACTGATGAGTTTTTAGTGCTTTCCCAACCAAAGAGCAAGTCATTAGCATATGCTGAATCAAACAGGACATGAAAACATCCGTTCTGGGAAAGTGGAACGGATGAGCCCAAAAACTGGTGGACTATGGGTAAAGTGAAATAACATTTGAAGAAAACTCTTGACATGTCTTAGAAACTGAAGTGCATTCCCTTTAATTCAGCAACTCTGATCTGGGAACATACTTATAAATAAATAAATAAATAAATAAATAAAACAAGGTCAGAAAATGGCTTGTGCAGTAGTATTCTTCTACACAGAATATGAATGCTGACATTAAATGTCCATCAAAAGAAATTCAATAAATTTGGTAAAAAGCAACTGATATGTTATTGTACAGTCATCAGAAATTATAGAAATGAGTATTGCATCCTACTGGAAAATACTTAGAGAAAGAGGCTAAATACTTAGAGAAAGAGGCTATGTTGTTGTTGCTGTTGTTTTTATTTTTAAGAAAAAGAGCAATACTTTTGATTCTTAGTTATCTCTGAGCCTTGTGGGTAAGAAGCTACAAATGGCTACACACTTTTGCAATCACATCTGATGGGAGATGTCATTATGTATATATGTTTCTCATACTGGTTAATGAATAAAGCACTGTTGGCCAATAGGAAAGGAAGATAGGAGGGACTAGGAGACAAGGAGGAAAGAGGAAGTAGTAAGAAAAAGTCAAGATGGAGAGTCTGGAGAGAATAGAACCGCCGTTCCTCAGCTCTCGGTAAGACCACGTGGAAATACATAGAAATGGGTTAATAATTAAGACAGAACTAGCCGACAAAAAACTAGTACCTGGCCAACAACATTGTGTCTAATACAGAGTCTCTATGTGTTAATTGGCGCTGGCGTGGCAGCGGGACAGGACCAGCGGCGGGAGGAAAAACCTTACTCCTTACACACATCTCCTCCTGGTTACAGTTGACAGACTTCTGGAACTTGAGCAGCAAACATGGGCTAAGGATGAGAACTTTCTACTTAGGTTTTAAAGAGTTCCTCCTTATGAAGAGGAGGGATGGAGCACAACCAGCCTGAAAATTCACGGGCCTAATACCAAGTTTGATATTTTAACTCAATCCTCGGTTCCTCATTCTTCAAGGGAGATGTGAATGCTGGTCCAACATGAGAGTGATAGGAATAGGAGGCAGGAGAAGCACTTAGGCTCCATAGTCAATCTTAGAGCGTTAAGATTACAGTTCAAGGAAAAATTAAGTAGTAAATATAGTCTAGTTTGCGTTCAACAAAGAAGAGGTGTCAAAATACTTGCAAGAAACACAGCAGCAGTTGCTAAAAAAAGGCAGTGAAAAGTATATCACTTTATAAAATACTCGATTCCCTCAGGGGCAAGAATGAAAAACAGACATATTACCATGGTTGCTACTTCAATAAAATGTCATCACAGGCAACCTGAGGGCCACCTGTGTCAGGAGTTGGTCATTTTTATCTGCTTTTAGAGTAAATATCCTAGAATTAAGATCTTCAATAATGTTAATATTCCTTGTTTTTAATTTAAATCTGACTCAGAAAAAAAAAAAAAACCAAAACACTCTATTGACTACAACTTTATTGTGTTTAATTTATAGTAAGAAAAAAGATTACTGCAAAGATTGGGGTTAATAGAGAAACAAAACAGAAATAACTACAACTTCATCACTCAGAACAGCCAGTGCTAATAGTTTTGGTAAATGCCATTTAAGAGTGTGTGCATACATGCTTGTTTATGTTTTATACATGAATATCTTGGTATATGTATCTTCATATCTAACTAATTTGAATCTTAAAAGTAAGCCATATGAATTTTTAAAGGTGATTCTTGTATAATTGGAAATGTATACATAATTTTAAAGACTTATTTTTATTTTGTGTATATCTGTGTAATCATACAGTGTATTTCATTTGTACGTGGGTACCCATAGAGACCCAAAGCATTGGGTCTCCTTGAAGCTGACTGACATCATAAGCAATTGTGAGAGCCACTCAACGTATGTTCTGAACTCAGGCCCTCTGCAAGAGCAGTATATGATTCTAATAGGCAGGGTCAAATCTGCAGCCTGGAAATATACGTTTTGAGAAAATAAAGAATAATAAAAGCAAGGAACAAGAATTTCTTAGTGGAATGAAAATGTAAAATTTCCTAGAGAATTAGGCTAAAGGCTTTTCATTTTTATGGCCAATTATCATGCTAGTGACATATGCATAAAACCATTAAAAACAAACAAAATCTCCTTGCTTATTCTGGGCTTCTCTCTCATTTAAGATTAAGTAAAAGACATAGGTCAGAAGATATGACACTACATTTATGGGGCACATTGTAGGTGATGGTAGCACCCACAATGGAGGTATTTCTGGTTGGCATTTGCTGGGGGAATGACTCAGTATGCAGGCTTCCATTAAAGGAACATGTATAAGCAAGAGTCTCCTACTAGACCAATGTGCTTCAGTCTACTTTTCACTGTTCCGTGGCTGGGGGAGATGTCCCAGAGTAAAGAAGACACCATGTTATTTCCTGCTAGCAATGATTCCTTACTGCATAGAATAAATCTAAATCCTTACTGTGGTTTAAATATGAGCCATCCTTAGCATCTCTCCTCTTTGAACGAGGGTGAAGACTTCCCACACAAAGTCCTCCTGCCTCACCACATACTGCTGTACTTCACCTGGGTGTCTCCTGGTTGATCTGTAAACTCAGGAAGATCACTTTCTCAGAGAGACCTTCCTAGGCTCTTTGGTCATGCGTAGATTCTACTGTTAACATTTATATAGTTCTTTGGACCCATTCTTTCGACAATGCTCACAGTTTTCTGTTGGTATTACTCACTTAATGGGCTCTTTCCCTGGATAGTTCAGAGAAGTCAGGGAGCTACCTACCTGTTGACCACTAAAAATAGAGATTAGGTTCTTAACTTTTAACTTTTTTTTTTTCTTTTTTTCCTCCGGTTTTTGCAAGACAGGGTTTCTCTGCTCTTGATCTGTGGATCAGGCTGGCCTGGAACTCACAGAGATTCGAGTGCTGGGATTAAATGTGTGTGCCACCACTGCCCAGCCAGGTTAGATCCTTAACAGTTATTTGCTTTAAGGCTGGGGGTGGGGTGGGTAACTACTACAAATGTAGTTGCTATGTGTGCAGAACGTTGTGACCCCCAAGAACAAGTTAAGAATACACTTCTTAATTTCAGTCCGTGTGCCATTTCTTTTGAAAACTATGTTAGAACTCTTTAATTAAAATCTCCCACACCAGATTTCTTGTTGAACTTTCCCTGTCATTATTTCCATGTTAAGTATCAAGATCATGGTCCTTTCTTACCAGTAATTAAATGTCATTTATAACACAGTTTTTGATTAGATTAACTTAACCAAAAAGGCTTAGAATTTTAATATACTTTTATTTTGATCTCTAAAATAGCATATGCTCATACACGCAAGGTAACACCAAAAATTGATTTTAGACCCCCCTAAGATTTTTAAATTTCATGTGTATGAGTGTATACTATGTGCATGCTTGGTGCCAGAGGGGTCCAGAAGAGGGTGCCCATCCCTTGGAACTGGAATGGCTGTGTGGGGGCTAGAAACTAAACCCTGCTCCTTTGCAACAGCAGCAAGTGCTCTTAACCGCTGAGGCACTGCAGCTCCAGCCTCACGCCTTTTCAACATAAAGGGCAATGAAAGGAACTGTTTTATCAATTGCCTACACCCGGCAAGCTTATTCTATCCCCCCTCCCCTTCTTTCTTTTCTTCTTTTCGAGACAGGGTTTCTCTGTGGCTTTGGAGCCTGTCCTGGAACTCGCTCTGTAGACCAGGCTGCCCTTGAACTCATAGAGATCAGCCTGCCTCTACCTCCCAAGTGCTGGGATTAAAGGTGTGCGCCACCACTGCCTGGCTTTACCTCTTCTTATCTGCTAATTTTTTCATATCACTACTTTAACACTTTGAGAAATTGTCTTGCAACAAACACACAGGGAAAGCAATGTACAGACCAAACCCTGTAATCTTGGGCAGGATGCTATTCCATGTTCAGCGTGTGACACTGAGCCAGAAGAGGGCCTCACACTGTCACATGGAGCCTTTGCTGCTGCATGTATGACAGGAGGCACTACTCAGTGCATTTCTGGAAACTTCATGAAGCTCTCGTAATTGACATGAGTGGATCAGTAGAAATTTCAAAGTTTCGAGGATATTTTACATAACTATCTGAGAAGAACTTTAAAATCTGGTCCCTATGAGTGGCCCAGGTCACTGCACTCTTCCATGTACTCTGTCTTCTTCAGGGCTTCCCTGGACACACAACGATACACAGCAACACTGGAAAGGCATAAAAACAAGCACGGAGCTACATATGGACGCTGGTTTTGTAGTTACCTGATCTTCCCGAGATGTCCCCTTCTTTGGCTGTTGCTTCCTCAAAGCTTCATACTTTTCCTTTTCTCGCCTGTACTCTGCCACAGCGCCATCTGGGGCAGCCTCTTCCTCTGCAGAACAAGAGCAAATACTCAGTGTGGCAGCGCAAAGGCCTGTGGGTCAGGTACATATTCAGCTCTCCAAACAGGGAGCTCAAATTTTTTTCTCCTATTAGTTAAAACAAAACCAAAAACAAACAAAACAAAAAAAAAAAAAACAAGCCAACCCGACCCATCAAAATCTACTATTTTTCCCAACTACAAAGTGAACATCAATAAACGTATTAGATTTTGCAGTTTTTTTTTTTTTTTCTACACCATACCATTTTGGCTTTCATTTACATATTCACTTAAGGCTGACTGTAAAATAAGAAATCTCACTTTAAAAATAATTTAGATTTTTCTAACATCCAACAATACTAGACCACATGGGGATATACAGATTAATAGAAATGGATTAATAATTAAGAGCCCAGCTAGCTCAGTCAGTAGAGCATGGGACTCTTAAGCCCAGGGTTGTGGGTTTGAGCCCTATGTTGGGCACCATTGTGGATGGAAGTTTTTGTCCTGCCTGGTCCCACAGCTGTTTAGTTCCAAGTAAATGCAGAGAGGCTTATATTAATTATAACCTGTGGCTCAGGCTTATTGGCTAGCTCTCTCTTAATTATTAATCCATTTCTATTATCTCTGTATCTGCATGTGGTCTAGACTTACCAGTGATGCCTGGGCCTATTTCTTCCTTAGCAGCTACATGGCATCTCTCTCGTGACCCACTCTCTGAGACTCTTCCCAGAATTCTCCTAGTCTGGTAGCTCTGCCTATACTTCTTGCCTGGCTATATCCTCCCTGTCCATTGGCCAAAACAGCTTTATTCATCAGCCAATAAAAGGAACACACATTTGTAGCATACAGAAGGACCTCCCACATCAGAAAATAAATATACCCACCAAAGTATGTTAAGACATCAGAAGCAGAAAAAGGTGTTCTGCTAAGTCAGAATTTAGACAAATCTACACAATCCAGCAATTCAATGAACAAACAATATCTTGTAATAGTGTCAGAGATACACAATTAGTAACCACTTGTGAGGCAGGGATGCCATATAGAAAATTATATTTTCATAATAAATTTAAAAAGATTATTTTTACACTTTTCCTTGAATTACATTTTTGATTCTCAGTCTTCTTGTTAACCCTAACAGCTGCACTTGCACCATCCTGGGGCCTAGCCCTTGACATGGCTTTAAGATCCTTATGCGAGGCAGTCAATGCAATCCCCCCCCCCCAACCCCATGGTGCCGGGGCTCAAATACAGGGTTTCATACCTGCTCAGCACATGTTCGACCAATGAGATACACACATCCCAGCCCTAGCGTATTCTTTCCTAGTTGCATCTCTCTCTCTTTTTATATTTATTTTTTATTTAAATTTGAAACAAGCTTGTTTTACACGTCAAACCCAGTTCCTGCACCCTCCCATCCTCCCCTGTTTCTCCCCACAAATCCCCATCCTATCCCCTTTCTGCTCCCCAGGGAGGTGAGGCCTTCCATGGGGAGTCTTCCAAGTCTGTCATATCATTTGGAGCAGGGCCCAGGTCCTTCCCAATGTGTCTAGGCTGACAGAGTATCCCTCTATATGGAATGGGCTCCCAAAGTCTAGGGATAAATACTGATCCACTACTAGAGGCCCCATAGACTGCCCAGTCCTCCCAATTAACACCACATTCAGTGAATCAGGATAGGTCCTATGCTGGTTTCCCAGCTATCAGACTGGGGTCCATGAGCTCCCCCTTGTTCAGGTCAGCAGTTTCTATGTGTTTCTCCAGCCTGGTTTTGACCCCTTTGCTCATCACTCCTCCATTTCTGCATTGGCTCAGTGTTTAGCTGTGGGTGTCTGCTCCTGCTTCCATTAGCTACTGGCTGAAGGATCTAGGATGGTGTATAAGGTAGTCATCAATCTCATTATCGGAGAAGGGCCTGCCACTTCTTTGCCCTGTTCCCCTCAAAGTGTTTTCCATTTCTCTTGAAACCATCCTACTCTCTTGATTCCCTGCCTTTCATCATTTTTTCTTTCAGGGATACTAAGAGCATTCTACCTCTCCATCCCCCAGTTAATTTCATAGACTACTTCCTATGCACCTTGTAGGTCCCAGCTTGGCTGGTACTTGGCCCAGGCACCCTTCCTGGTGGCAGTCATTGAGGCTGGTGTGGATGTTCCTCTGAGCTTCTGGACAGCCCCTTAGCACTTATCAGACTTTATGCAATTTATTATTTACTCTTCCTACTAGGGGACATTGCAATCCTTGAGGAAAAGTCATGTTTCTCCATCACTTAGAGCAGAGTTCAGTAAGTGATACATGTTGATAACTAACAAAATAAGTGAAGGAAGGAGAACATGAACAGGTAGTAGGTCAGTCTGATCCCCAGATTTACACTGCTGCAGGAGAACTACACGGGAACCTGGGGTCTTTTGTCATGTTATATTCATATTCTATCTTTTCCCTGTGGCAGAATTTGGTAAAATTCTAATGATAACAAATATCCTCAGAGCTAGGTAGCATTAAATATGAAAGACAAGTCCTAAGATTATCAGGCACACGGGACTAAAAGCCTGTATTTGTGGTGAGAACTTAAAAAAAAAAAAAAATAAAAAATGGGAATGTTGAGCTACCACTGCCACAGCTAAGTCAATATTCAGCCACACTTGTTCTAATGACTCTAAAATGCATTCCTTTATGAATGATTTCTATTAGCAAGGGCAGTGTCTTGATTTCACTTTTAAAGGAGTGTTTTCAAAGTAGACTTTAAAAATCACTAAAATAAAGAAGGTCTTACCCTGTACCCCAGGCTGCCCTCAAATGTTAGGATCCTTCTGCTTCAGCCTCTTCTGAGGCTACAATCACAGAGGCTTGCTAACATACCCAGCTTCAATAAACATAGTCTTTAAATCGTGCAACAAGGAAGCCTTATAGATCAAAATTGAGAAGCTAGCAATAGGTAAATTTAGGCATTAATACAGCATGGAAATTCTACAGCTGTGCCGACTAGAGTAAAAGCCTTCAAGTAATTTAGAGAATAGTACTAATCTCATCTTGGAATCCAGTAATGACACAAGATTTAAAGATGCTATATTGAGGGATACTTTATATACAGTGAAAGGCATCCAGGGACAAATTATAACCACCCTGGTATTGTTTGTACTGTGTTTTTCTACTGTAATCAAGATGCATAATAATGCTTAGCCTTAAAAAAAGTATCTGATAGGAGCCCACTTACCCTCTTCAGGCAACAGCTGCTTCTCTGCCACTATAGCTTTGTATTCTAGAAGCTCACATAAGTGAAATTATTCTGTATGCACTCTTTCATGTCTTACTTCTTTCATTTATCAAATACATGCACATTGTTGGGTAATCCTTTACAGTCACAGTATGATTTTTCTCTAATTTATTAATTTTTGCACTAGCTGAGTGCCATCTGCATGGTTTCGACTTCTCCATACTAGAATTAACTATCAGAGCATACATCTGGGTCCAGCATCCCCGGGGCAAGCACAGTCTAATACCATCCTGCTCACATAATATTCAGCTTACACTTCCCTTGTTTCTGGTATCTCCTTTCTGTCTCTCCCTTCTCCAACCTTCTTTATAAGCATGCACAGTTGCCTAAATATTTACATGGAGTTGGGCCACATTTTATTTAGCACTTCCATGTATTTATAGGATTATGTAGTATGTGACAGATGATAGAACAGGAAGTAGGGCATTTGTTTCTCTTATGTTTAAATCATCCTGAACAAACAAAAACTAAATAAGCAACTGGATGTTTTTAGTAGTATAAAATGGCACAATCAGATACATAAAAAATCAAAAAAAAAAGTTTCCAGAGTGGTCTATGTTTTATTAAATTTCTTGTAAATCTCAATTTATACTGGATTATGATTCAGTAACACACTATGACTACTCATCAACCAACATTTTTGTGGAATATGTGAAATAGGAATTTAGGGCAGAAAGAAAGAGCATGTATAAAAGACCTGATACATGTTAGGCACCAAGTTGGGGTACTTTTGACAGCCATGAAGGAAGTGTCCAAAAACTTACTTTACAAATGAGAGGGGGAGAGAGAGAGAGAGAGAGAGAGAGAGAGAGAGAGAGAGAGAGAGAGAGAGAGACAGAGAGATCCAAAACTAAAACCCAGCAACACAGGATCCCACAATAAGATCTGGTGATGACAGGCTGAGCCCAGGTCTATAAGATAATAGAGGTTTTCAATTAAAACTTAAAGTTCAGACCACTTCATGTGACTAATACTCAGAGATGTTTTGAAAGGAATGTGAAGGGTAAACAAACATAACATATGTGAAAATATTAAGAAATCCAGCCACTTAAGATAAAGTAAGCACCAGAATTTGGATTCATGGGTAGAACACCACTATCCTAGAGGGTTTAAATATTTCTTGTTATAGCATTAGAATAAAAATGTAAACTACTAGCTATCTCAAAGACAAAGTCAGGTCAGATCTTAAAGGGGCCGGAGGAGATGAGCACCCAGCAACACCAGGACCACACCCTTACAACTGGAGTACCAGAACCATATGTTAAGGCGAGAACCTTCTAACTCTAAGCACTTCACTTACAGATGAGGCAACTAAATGTTAAGTATGTTAAGTTATTTAGCTAGTGTTTATGTGAGGCAGCAGCTACAACTTATAATCCAACTGTAATAAGAGTACAAATCCTGCTTGTCATAATCCTTCCTCTGCAACTTTATTCTTTGCTCCATTTGAATTCTTATCTATCTAGCAAATGAACTGATGATATCTAACCCACAAACTTCATTCTGCAGGTAAAATAATTTATGTCTTCCATGGCTCTGGGATGAGAACTCAAGGAGCTAGCAGCTCCATCTAAGAAGTAACATAAACCAAGCGAGCATCAAGTAAAAAAGCATTCTTCAAGCAAGTAAGTCAGCAAGCATGCAACCAACTAACCAACCAATCACCAACCAACACGTATTTATAATATCTTCTATACTCCAGAAGCCTGCTTATAAATGGTTTTAAGTGGCACTGGATTCATCACTTCAAAAAAAAAATTTGTGAAATTTCCATAATAAATAAAAACTTTTTTGTAAATGAATGCCATATTGTAATAATAGTAAATATATTTGAATGACCAAAGGGACAGTTTGCTACTAATGTGCAGTTATATTTATTACATAGTCTGGAAATGGCAATATGCTTTTTTCATCAAAATTTTAATTTATTTTAACCAGAACTTGAATCCAGGAAAAGTGCTACACTTGTACACTTGAAAATGACTACCACAAAAAACATTTAAAGAAAAGACTTCCTGTGTGCCAAATACTGGTAAGTGAATTATGTTCTTAATCCTTATAACCATCAACGCTATGAGAAGGCATGCTATTAATCCCACTTTGCTGATTGGTAAATTAAGGTACCAAAAGATTTAATCATTTAACTCATAGACATTAAACTGGGGATGGAGTGTAAACCTATGTTTTCTGGCTCTAAAGTAATATGTTTCAACTAGTTTAGTTGCACTCATGTGTGTGTGTGTGTGTGTGTGTGTGTGTGTGTGTGTGTGAGACAGAGAGAGAGAAAGAGAGAGAGAGAGAGAGTGACAGACAGACAGAGACAGAGACAGAGAAACCAAAAAGAACAGTTATAACTGAACATGCAAAGGCATTAGGAAATACAACCATATTCTAGTAAACAAAACTGAATATAGAAGCAGGCCCTTCGAGGCTGGGGAGATGGCTCAGTGGTTGAGAGCACTGGCTGCTCTTCTAGAGGACCCAGGTTCAATTCCCAGCACCCACATGGCAGCTCACAACTGTCTGTACTTCTGTTCCAGGAAATCCAACACCCTCACAGACACACATGCAGGCAAAATACCGATGCACACACAATAAAAATTAATTTAAAAAAACAAGAGAAGAGGCCCTGTACTCCTCTCAGGTTTCAGCTGCGTGGCTCAATGGGCAATGAAAGAGGGCAAGGGCAGTGATTGCCACCTCCAAACAATTTTTATGGCCTTTCCTTTACTCCCCAGCCCTCCCCCATCACCGCTCCTGTTCCCTCAAGCACTCAACACTCACCATACCTCCAAAGGGACCGTACGGTGACTGCTGTTGTCTGAAGCACCTTTCACTTGTAAACTCTAGGCCTGTTCCTGGCCTTGCATAGATCTTGTACTGTATTAGGTGCTCAATAAACAGTAGCAAAAAGGGACAAATAATCATTTTAGGGTACTGAATTATAACAATGTCTACAGTCATCTTTACTGTTACTGGATGGAATAGGTCTTTGAGTGTTGCTAAATGTCCTGGGACCCCAGAATACACAGACTTTCCCAAGAGGTAGTTGACTCATTAAATTGAGTGGTAAGGGAATATGGGATTTATGACCCCTGTTTAAATTGATGGGAACTTGAAGCAGACCTCACTGAGGAAAGCCCATGGACACCAAGTGTTCTGAGTAGAATCTCTGTAGAAGTTGTAACCATTCACCTTCTTTACCTTCTCCCTGAAGAAGCTGCAGGGGATAAAGGACACATTTTTTCCTACCCCGGCTACAATGACCTTTCTTTCTTTCTTTCTTTCTTTCTTCCTTCCTTTCTTTCTTTCTTTCTTTCTTTCTTTTGAAAACCTATTATGGCAATGATTGTAATGGAAAGTGCCGGTGATATCTAAATGACTGCACAATGCAATACATTACTTACTATCATTTTTCATTACTATGGCAAATAATATTTATTATTATTTGCCAGGATATAAATCTTACTTTGTCTAGAAGATCCATGTTAGGATTATAATAACAATAAGCAGTATCTTTGGTATACACATGTTCACAAAAACTAGACGGAAACCTAAGAAGTTTACATTACTATGAGTGAAACTTCATTTTTGCAATTTCATTGTGTACAGAGGCTGGGTTTTTTCTTCTTCATCTTTGAAGCATCCTCTAGTGTATTTTCATGCTACAACGAAGCAATATTGGCTCCATCTGGTGGTCAACAAGCTTCTGTAGTTTCATGAGGTTCAGTCAAAGTGGTTAAAGCATTTAGGGGTTACTTGAAATATATCTGAACACTGAACTATCTCAATGCTGATATTAATCAAGTTTAATACCATCTTATTTAGAAGGAAGTGCTATTTTTTCTCCTGTACTTAGACTCACTGCTTCGTAGTACTTGGGACTTACAATAATTCTTAAGTCACACAGAATGTTTCCCTCTGTGCCATTCTATCAGCTAATTGAGAAATGTGCAGGTAACAAGTTTCCTAGAACAAGAGTTAAATGTGCCAGATTCTCAGACTGGATTCCAGTTGGACCTCCAGCTGTATTTCCCATCAGACATTTGTACAACAGTAGCCTGTGGGAGCTCAGACCCAGAACTTCTGTATATTTGCATTGTAGTCAAAGCCTCATCTTGATTTTTGAATTATGTGTCAGAGGATTGAGTCCAGAATCACAACATGAAACATCAATGCTCAAAGTCCTCAGCAATCTGCTAATTTTACAGATGGAGAGAACGAGCCTCAAAGAAGTTAAATGCATTAAACTGTGAATTCTGGAAAGCAAGCGACTTAACTTGCTTTTCTTACATTTATTTATTTTCTGTGTATTCATTTTATGTGTGTGTGGGTACCCATGTGCCATGGTGCACATGTAGAGGTCAGTGGACCGGAGTGTGTTTTGTTCTTCACATGAATGTCAAGGTCTTTGGTTTGTTTGGCAGCAAGTGCTTTACCCACAAAACATCGCTCTGCCCTACCTTATTTTTGCGGCAAGGTTCCACTAAATCTATTGCTCACTGATCCAGCTCTGGAGATCAGCCTGTCTCCACTCCTCACTGGGGTTACAGGCACGCACAGCCATATCTGGCTTTTGTGTAGGTCCTGGGGAGTTGAACATTCACAGCAAGCGCTTTTACCTCTGAGCTATTCATCTCTCCCCTGTGTAGCCCTGGCTGTCCTGGAACTCTTTCTATAGACCAGGCTGGCCTTGAACTCACAGAGATCTTCCTGCCTCTGCATTCTAAGTGCTGGTATTAAAGGCGTGTACCACCATGCCTGGCATTCACTGCAGATATTTTCAACAGCACAGTGTCATCATTTATGAAACAAAGTGTGTCATTAACATTTTAAAAGTTACTGAGGATTGGTGTGGAGAAATGGCTCAGTAGTAAGTGCTTGCTGCTCAAGTTCCATTCCCAGGACCCATGCTGGGGAGCACAAACCACATGAAACCTCAGCTTCAGGGGACCAGAAGCTTACTCTTGGCCTCTGTGTACCCACAAACACTAACAATACATTCTAAGTAACATTTTCTAAGTATTTTCTTCCTTTTATTTATATTGCCTTAACATGTTAGAAGTAACAACAACAACAAAATTAAAACCCACTTCTATCTAAATGCAGAAATTTACTGGTTTTGCTCTGGATCATATTTCTTTGTTGGGTCTATAATTCAAGTAACAGCTATTTTGGTAGCAATTTATAGTCATAACAGCACTTAATTGAGGTTATCATACAACATCACACTAAAATATATTTAAATCCATTTAGGTCATATTATTATATTAAGAAGAAGGGAAATTCGGTGAGGTTGTGGATGTTTATAATCCCAACAATTGGGAGGCTCAGTTGGGAGATGAATTAGTTCAAGTTCAGCAGGATGCACATGAGGAAGAGGGGAAATCATTCTTTGAAAATGAAGAATGGATGATAAGATGAGGAATAGAGAAAATGAGGTGATGTGATCATGAAAGTGATAACTCAAGGAACCGGGATTTGGCAAAAGGAAAGTGCTCACATTTGGGCCAACACTTCAAGAAACTACTCTTAAGTATGTTGAGTCTTTTATAAAACTCTAGAAGGATTTAAAGGTTTAGTTTTAATTGTAGCTCTAGCTTGAGGTAGTTGATGACACTACAGTTCTAAGTTTCTTACTCTTTGGAATCTTCTACTTTAGGCAAAGATTTTTTTTTTTTTTCCTAGCTTTTTCAGAATGCCACAATCAAAATGGGAAAACACATCTGACTTCTAAAGCAGCACAGTGCTTCACTGTGTCAGAACAGGTTATGTGCTTTGCCCATGTTTTCTCCCTATGAACACAGTTTACATGCACTGGTCTTCCCTAAAATCCAGGGTTAGTGACAGCCCTAACAAATCAAATCCTCTGACAAGTGACCCTGTCCACACGTTCTCCTGGACCTGGCTTTGGAGGGTGGGTGGGGTCACTCTGTTTAGCTTTAGCCTGATGCTGAGCCCAGCAACCAGCAACAGGTCCCCTTGTTCGTGGCTTGTTTTGCTTTACAGCTCAAAGGTCACTTGGTAGGAGCTCTGCCCCTGACATGCACTAGTAAGCTAGGGCAGGCACTGAGGCGCTCAAATGGTTTAGACTCAGCATTTGCAAAGTGGAAATTCTCGGTTAAATTACTCCTCAGGCTGGGGAAGAGTGAACTGTAATAAAGGCTGTGGCATGACAGGGTTCTGCACAGTGTCCATGTTACATAAATATGAGGTATTATTATTTGGCAGTGAGTAATAGGCATTGCATTTTACAAATCTATAAGCAATATTTTACAGTCATAACTCCTTTCAAATAATTAAATCTCACTTGAAGAAGCAGAAAGTAGATACAATTTTTTATTTCAGGAACATACAGGTTCAAATAAAAGATATTTCTGTACATTCAGTCCTATTTTCAAGCCTATTCTCAAGCCCAAGAAGGAGAAATGTCAAAAATTCTTTTGTGAAATGATCAAAATTTAATTTACTTTTTCTATACATTTGGATGCAACCGTAGAGCAGCTGACCCATGTTTCCCTATCATTCTGATCTTGCTTAATATAGAGCAATATTTGCTGGCACCCTGACTGGTAGAGCACGCTCTGCCATTTCCATTTTCTGTGTACAGCATGCACTTCCACAGACAATGCCCTTACTGAGAGCTCCAGACACAACTTATTGAAATAGAATCGGGAACTGGTAGTCCTGGAAAGACCAGTGTGCCGCTTGGAAATCCATCCATTTCAGTAAAAGCTGAAAACTGGAAAAGTCTATGATGCCCGAATGTCCATCACTGTAAGTTTCCTAAGGGAAAGATTCTTCTTTTTCATTAATTTATGTGCCCACATAGTGCCTCTGCTATCCTGCACTAGATATAATCCACCTGAATAAATGAATGAATGTTTTCAAAAAGGCAAGCGACTTCAGCGGAAATGTATCTTAGAAGAGAAATCGCAAGAGAAAGTGGAGCTGGGAGCATCAGTGAGGGTTTGTAGCCCCGGCTCTTTAGGAGTAGCAACAGGACGGCCTGAGCCCGGCAGTTTGAGGGCAGTCTCACAAATGTGAGACTTCAGATAAGGGAAAAGGGCCAGGGGAAGGGAAGAGTGGAGTGACAGAGGGTATGAGCTGACGCTTTCCTGGTCCTGAGCAGTGAAGAGCTGTGCTAATCAAGGCCCTTTTTTAGGCTTACTGTCTCCAAGAATTTCCTAGGAAATTCTAAAAACTAGGTTGCTGGGTAGGGAGAGGGTCAACCAAGAATTAAGGATCTATTAAAAATATAAAAAGGAGTCCTGATAATGGGAGAGCTGATAAAAATAAACAAATAAGCACCCCTCTCCCCGCCCCCCACCCCGCTCCCACCAACTGAACTTTCGGGAGTTTAAATGGAAGTACCTTAATAGATGAGTAAAGTTGCTCTCAGAAACAATAGGCTAATAGGCTAAGTGAAAATCCCAGTACCACACAGGCTACCTCCCTCTAAGTGACGTGATAGGGCGGCCTCTAACCCACCCACCACCCCAAACAATACAGGCAGCATAGGCATTTGCCATGGCTGTTGGTTTCCTACCAAAAGTAGATGGCAGGGTCTACAGCTGAAGGCACCTTATACTTTGGTCATAGGATATGAAATCAAGCTAGGACTGAAATGGAAGTTTCTTCCTTATTGGTTAGTTTTCAAAATGTCAGAAGGTACTATGCATACTTCTGAGGGAGAATTATCAGCCAAAGTCTTACTCAGCTGAAGTGCCCTCTGGTCACAAATGAGCACAGGCAGCTGTTCTTTGATCAGATTTGAGGCCAACTTCACAGGAGGAAATCCTCATCCTGTACTGTGAACTTGGTCAAAAGCCTATGGTTGGGGAGTCCGTAGACCCCAGCTAAGGGGGTGAAATGTGACCATCAAACTGCCATTTAAATAATTACACTCATGTCTACAGATTTGTGCTCCTTTTCACAGTGGGCAGCGGTAACTACAAAAACCCATAAAGTCACGTGCTAAGGAAAGTGACTGTTGGATGCTCAGTCATAAAAGGGACTTCCAAGGCTCAGGGGATCTGGAAGAAGATAGTGTTAGAAAGAATGAGGAGTCTAGGAAAGAGTGGAGTAACGCTGAATGATGCTGAATGGTGTCTTGGGAACATGGCATCTGTTTCAGTCTTGATGTCACACTTGAGATTATAAATACAAGCCCTGTGCAAGATTGGGCCCGTCAACATCCTGTTATGGGGTAAGGGTTGAGAAAGGTAAGAAAGGCTCCCCCGCCCCCGGCCTCTTTCTCAGGACCTAGAGGGCCATAATAGAGACTAGGGGGTAGGGAGCTCACAATACCTAAGCCTTCACTGATTATATACTGTTATCACTGAGGGAGGGGATATATTTTCTTCAGTAGTCACTGATAATGAGCCCATGGTCCTACAAATAATTCCTCACCTAGAACCTGTGAGCAACCATAATCAAGCTCATTGGGTATTCAAACTGAATCAATAATTGAAAAGGGACTAGGTGGGAAGAGGGGGTCAGGGGGACAGGGGGGAGTAGCAGAGGGTAATGGGGTGGAATGACAAACACTGCACATACGTATAAAATGCCATAATAAGGCCTATTCTATACAATCAGCGCATGCTAATTAAAAAAGAAGTAGCAGAAATATACTGCTCATCAAGGTAACTTGTCAAACTAAAATCTCCAAATGTGGTATTGCAAAACATACTTTCTAGGTAAAAGAAAAAAAAAAAAATCCAAAATGGCTTCTGTTTTGAAAGCGCACAAATTAATACTTTAATGTAGACGATTATTTGGGGTTGTCTGATAAGTTCCATAAACAGAATCGCCACTAAAGCAACCTTACACGCCTTCTTGGTGAAGTGAAATATTTCTCACTCTCTTATTTTGGATTAGAACATAATTAGAGTCACATTCTCACTGATTAATTTTAAAAAGTCTTTGGCTCAGTCACTAAATAGAACAAAATGAATGGATGGGATTGAATATTTAGGGTTACCGGCCTCCCAAGGTTCTTCATGTCATCAAGGCATGTAGTAAATACATGAAGCTACACAGATTAATAACAGTAAAAATAAGTAAGGCAATTCTTACTATTCGTTCCCAATCCTCACCCAGCATCCTTACGAAATACATGCCACAGACTAGCAAAATCTTTGGCAGAAATAGAGTAAATTTTGAAATTATTTTCCTTTCAATCACACCCACATGGGTGAAAATACACACAATTATTCTTCTATAGATGTCTCACATGGCAACTTACTACAACATGGACTAAAGTATGAGGGATTTCTCTGTGAGCTTTGTAGCAGGCATGACACAAAGGACTGCTTTTTGATGTTGTTTTCCCATAGCCAACTTGTGTCTCAAGGTCTCCAATGAAGCTTAGCTAAGACGGGCAGAAATAAACCAGAAGAGTGGAAAAAAAGAAAGCAGTGATGCTGATCCTCAGCTTGGGTCATGTGAAGGGAGTCCAAGGTATAAGGATGCTTAAGGTCTAAGGATAAGGTATGGTAACAGTGCCGAGTACATACTGCCAAACAGCAACAACACCCTGTTTTATTAATAACAAAAACAGAAAAATTCAGCCAACAAATGGAGAAATATATTAGGGTATACACATATAGTGGAAAAATATTTAGAAAAAGAAGGGAACAAATTACTAGTATAGGGAACAAACAGCAGATGTATTATGCAGATGAGGAGCCAGGCACACACCGACCACGCCACCTATATGTAACTGTAGATAAGTAGAAGCATAATGAGGCAGTTTTATGGGGCCAAGGTCTCTGTTGGAGAGTTACTACAGTGGGTTACCTGGGAACCTTTGAAAGATAACAGAACTGTTCCATATCTTTATTGTAGTGGGGATTACATAACTGTGGATTTTCTTTTTTCTTTTTTTTTTTGGGTCAAATCTCATTCTGTTGCACACTTAAAATTGGTGAATTTCTGCATAAAGCATATATTCATAAAATTGAATTTTTAAAGATACCATACTATCTTATTTTACCATTATGGGAGAAATAATACAGCTATTTAAGTGGCTAAAATGATATTGGCTATAATTTCTATCTTTATGAAATTTTTATTTACTTTTAATTTTGTTGTACATTGTTATTTAGTCTAATTTCCTTGCCCTCCCAGTGGTTTTATACATACATACATACATTACACTGTAGTATTTAAAACTTGCTGAATTAAGAAATGAACCAATCAACATTCCATGGGGAATTCTCTAGCACAACAAAAATTTCTGCAATGTTTACTTTCTCAACAAGGCATGAATCAGTAAAAGCACTTCATGTGCCAAGAAATGGAATTTACACAAGTCTAGGTGGTACATATCAATCATGTGATGTGGCCGTGTGTGTGTGTGTGTGTGTGTGTGTGTGTGTGTGTGTGTGTGTGTGTGTGTGTAGGAGGTTGACAGTGGTGTCTTCCTTCATCATGCTCCACTTTAGTTTCTGAGACAGGGTCTGAACCTGGAGTCCCCTAACTGGAACAATGGTGGGCTAATGAGCTACAAGGATCTGCGTGTTTCTGCCCGCCAGCACTGGGGTTACAGACATGCTGGCTTTTCCAGGGGTGCCAGAGATCAAACTTACATCCTCATGTCCGTGCAGCAGGTGTTTTATCAATCGAACCATCTCCCTAACCTTGAGGTGGCCTCTTGATGCTATCAACAGAGGACTAAGCACGAAACATATGAGTCTGCTGCCAGGATAACATGGCACACTGTTTTTGCCATCAACTTACAAGTAGAAGAAACAGATTCCAAAGTATCAATGAAGTATGGTAAATACATAATCCAGTAACATAGCTGCCAAGTCTATGTGCATAGCTGTGGCACCACAAACCATCAACTTGCTGTACAACCACGTTTCTAAGGGATCATTTCTCAGCTCCTCTCTAATTTTATGGGGCTAGTGGTATATGCAGGTGTGATGGATATTATTGGTTGTCAACTTGACTACATCTGGAACGAACACAATTCAAAAATGGAGGGTACACTTACGAGACATGTTTTTGCCTGTTTTGAAGTGGGTGGATCCACTTCTAGTCCTGACTTTCGAAGTAGGAAGAGATACACTTGACCCAGATCTTGAATGGGAAGACACATGACTTTAATTAAGACCTTGAAGCAGGGAAACGCACCTTTAATCTGGGCCACACCTTCTTTTGGGAGCCTTTGCTTTTTTGGCTGCTTGCCCTTGCCTTGCTTGCACGTCCAATCATCTGCTGACACTGGAGCCTACTTCTCTGGGATTTCAGCATACACTGAAGACCAGCTGAGACAGCCAGCCTCGTAGACTAAGCAAGCACTGGATTCTCAGACTTCCTGTTCACAGCCAGCCATTGTTGGATTAGCCGGTCTGCAGCCTGTAAATCATTCTAATAAATCCCACATACTGGGAGAGATTCATCCTGTTAGTTTGGTTACTTAGAGAACCTGACTGAAATACTATGTGATGATATGACTATAGTTCAGTATACTTATGATTTATTCTATATTAGTGTTATCAATAGAATTATAATGCAAGCCAAAAATAGAACTTAAAATAGTCTAGCAGTGATATTAAAAATAAAAGTGGATGAAATTATAATCATTAAAAGGCTTAACCTAATATTAATATACTATATCAATATGCAATTAACATAGTTACAAATGAGGTAGCTAGTATGTTTTGTTTTTAAGACTAAAATCTGGTTTATATGCCATGTTCACAGTGTATCTCAGTTTAGAACAGGCACAGTTCAACTCAGATTAGATTCACCTATAAGGCTTCAAAAATCACTGGTGCCTAGATCTTATACCCTGGGCTTTGGAAGACCCAGAAGACCCAAAAAATGAAGAAAAATTAAAGAACCAGCAGTCTACCAATTAGGAGGCATCAGGAAGGGCACCTTAGAGAGATGATCTTAAATAAACACCTGAATACCAGCATTCATTAGATACAGAAAACATTCTAAGAAGAGCAAGCTAGGAGGTCAAAGGCCAATAGGTGAAATAAGGTTTGAGTGTTCAAGAATTTAGTCCTGGGTGAGTGACGCGATCCATGTGGGAGTCACAGTATAGGCTGTAGAAGGCCTGCATTCTGTGCAAAGGACTTTATCCACTAGGAAATGAGACACCATTAAAGAACTTTATGAAAGGGATTGACACATGATCATGTTTGTTTTTAGGAAAAGCCACATGCAGAATGAAGTGGCAGGCTCTCTGAGATTAGCAACAGCAATCTGTTGGCAGCCTGTTAGCAGGTTGTTAAAATAGCCCAGCAGAAACAGTGTGGGTAAAATGATCATGGTAGGACATAAGGTCCCAGCTAGGAACTTAGGGAGAGTGTACAAACAAAGAATACAAAGAACATATATAGCCCAGGGTACCCCAAAATGTTGCAGTATACATTTAATTCAGAAATCTAATTCATCCAGAAAAGTATAGGCTTAGAAAGTAAGATGTTTTAGTCTTCCCTAACAAATTAAACTTGCTTTTTAAATTAATAATTATAAATTTAAGTTATAATTATAATTAAATTATAACTTCAAAAGTTGGTTTTAAAATTATTTTTTGAACCCATCTTGTTAAGAACTGTCTACTATTGACAACTTTTGACTAATACACCTTATTTTGTCTATGGATTTGTGTCTTTAGACTGTTGCTAACTCATATGCACCCACCTAGCTCAATGTGGACACTTCTCAACGTTCACTTCTGCTGATCTCTATGCTTCTGGCACACCAAATCTTGGCTCTCTTAAAACAAAGATCACTAAGAATGAATGCTGTGTAATGATGAATGTTAGATGCTCATATCTTAAGATACTGGTCACAAGGTATTTTCTTGGTTTGACTGAGAATTGGTTTGTCCAGCTGAGGCTAGCTCCTTTAGAGATGAAGAGGATTGCCTTGTGGATTTTTCTGGGCTAATCACAGTGCTATCACACATTTATTCTAACTCAGTGGCATTTGAATTCTATTGCTTAGACACACATGTGACATACTATTTCTACCAATAAAGACGTTAACTGTCCGGAAACTGAGTACCTAGGAGTACTTGGCAGAGCTGATGAGGACCATAGCAAATGCAGGTGGTTCAAAGTCGAAAGAATTTTTACTAAAGCTTTGCTAATGAGACAAAACTATACTGATCACACAATGCAGCTGATTCTTGCAGTCTGATGCTCAGAATGGAGAGTCCTGAATCCAACAACAACAGTTGTCATTATATGTCATATAATGACATTATATGACATTATATGTAACACCAAGTTTCCTTTTGCAGAGGAAAGCCAGAGTGAGTGCTATCTGGAAGGTGACTGGTGAGCTGTAGCTGCAGAGCATTTTCTGAAAGTGAAGATGATCCCGTTCTACTATTAACAGTGAACTAGCACAGATGATAACATGGCAGTTGGGCTGCTGTGTTCTGATTAAGTGTTCTGTGTTCTGAAAAAGTGTGTATATTAAGATCACGAACAAAAGCTTATTAACGATGTTGTCAAGGAAAACCGGAAGAGAATACATTCTTATCCGAATGACTCAACTGCTATCAGACAGATGCTCATACTCGCAAGGGCAAGAATCGCCTTCAGCACCAAGGTGCAGACGAACTAGACTAGATCTCCAGCTGAGCAACAAAATGCAGGCTAAGACAGATGGAGTGGGAATGCGGTAAGGCTGCTCGTTGGTGTTGGTGTGCATTGCACCAACCTCATTCTCCGTGTTACCAACAGCTATTTATCTGATGGAATAGTGTTGACAGAACTTGGGCTGGTGCCAAACGTACTGATGAGAAACAAGGTAGAACAGGCTGGCTGGAGGAACGCTTCCTTTTTAGGAAGCAGCAGTAAGACGATACATGGAAACAAGGCTGGAGCAGACTAGCATAGGCTGCTGATACAAGAGACAGTTTTAAGTTTTAGAAAGCAAAGAATCAAAGATTGTCAAATAAACAGGCAATGTGTACAAGAAGTTACTCAAAGGCTCACGTGAAACACGTGTCTTAAGGAGATAAACGGTCACCTAGACGTGTGTACATGCAGCTGAGACACGCACTAGCTGGTCAGGCCTTTGCATCAGGCAGATGAAGCAACAGAAGACAAAAACTGAAGGCAAAAATAGTAAGACTGTGACAGGCCTAACTACTTACTCTGCCAATCAAAAACCACATTCAACTTATGCTGCAAATATAAAAAGCAGATGGAAATCAAATTGCTTGCCTAATTGCAGAAAAGAAGTAAAACCCGAGACAGTTTTATTAAGCTAACTAAGGGCGAGTGGAAACAGTTTCATCAATAAACCTCTTTCTTTCTCAACACAGATGTCTTCGTTCAGCCCCAGACCCAAACCTATCCTCTCATCAGTTTCAGCCTCTGACTCCATGTTCACACAAGAGGGAGTCCGCTGTGCTTTCTTCACTGAAGAGTAAGTCTGAGGGGCCATCACTGTTCTTCACACATTTTGTGAACATCTATTTATCTATAGTTCAATGATCAGTAGGTCCCTGACACACACAGAAGCCTTCAAAACCCAGCATACATTTTGAAGCATCAAACAGGGAATTAGTGACACACACAGTGAATTAGTGATATGCACAGTGAACGTACTGGAGTTCAGCATGCTATAAGTACTAGGAATAATTTCTCCTCGGTGAGGGAGTTTACAGATATTTACTGTCTTCCTGTAGTCTACCAAAAAAGTAACAAGCACAGTGTCTTTAGGTTAACTGGATAATGTGTGATCTTACTGGAAAAAAGCTAGTCCTCATTACATTTGTTTTGAGTATGTGGCTGTGCCTTGTACTAGAAAGGGCTCTGAAAGCAGTCATGCAGATTGAGGGAGGATGGCATGGGTAGGACATGAGGCAGCTGGCCACAAAGGAATGCGGTCCCCATTTATACTGCTAGCAAATACGAGTAGGAACTAACTTCTCAGCTACTGTACAAGAATTTAATTTTTAATACAGAGAAAGCTAATTTCAAGTTATTAGACAAAAACACCCCCCTCCCCGAGGAAAGGGCTAATTTCTTGACTTACAAGGATTGTACAGTATTTTACAAAATATTATTGCATAGGCTTTTGACCTATAATTATATGTATTCTTGGACAATGTATGTCCTATCAGCTACAGGGTGACATGGAGGAAAACATCAATGCCATCTCTGGGCCTCAGTCCCTTTATGTAAACTCCTGTTGTTCTATCTTCCCTATGGGTTCTTGCCATAGATAATTGGCAGGTAACCTGTGAGGGGTACATGGATTGCCCTGGGAAGGGAAATTAGATGACAACTGGGTAAACTGGGGTGGGGACGGGGTAGCAAAGGGGAGGGGGATGAGAACCTGAGGGAACGGCGAGGGGCAGAGTGGGAAAGCAATGAAAGAGATATCTTGATAGAGAGAGCCACCATGGAGTTAGGAAGAAACCTGGTGCTAGGGACAGTCCCAAGAATCTACAAGGACGTCCTAAGACTCCTAGCAATAGTGCAGAACTGTGGTTGGAATGTAAAATGAAATTTAAAATAATGAATTACAAAAAAATGAAAAGAAGGAACAAAGAAAAACATAGCAAGTTTTTCTCAAATATGGACATGTGTTAAATACAGTGGACTACCTAAGTAATAATTCTGTCTTTTGTTATCAAATTCTGATTTTTTTTAAGGCAATGGAACACTAAGTAATACTAAGAATACTAAGTGACACACTGCTGTTGCTTAGAGTCCTTCTAGTTCAACATTCATGTATGCAACTTAGTTTGCAAACGCTTTTTGAGAGATATTGTTACAGGTGTGCAGAAAACAACAATGAAGAATGAAGACAAAAAACTCTTGAGGGGAGGAAAAAGTGTGGTGCACATAACACGGGAGAGCGGTAAACACCGCAGAGAAGACGTCACAGGGAAGGCCTGCCAGGAAGGACACACAATCTAAAGTTGATGTCGTGGGAAGGCAGGGTACTGAGCCTTCCCTAAGGTCCTGATCCAAGAGGCTGCTGAGCCTACAGCAGTGTGTGCGAAGCGCAAGGAAGTTAGGGCAGAGTGATAAGGCGGGGGCTGAGGGTGCAGACTACACCGAGTGCATAGACACATGGAGGGGCTTTGGTTTTTCAGAGTGTTCGTGCACTTTTTAAAGCACTGAGGGTCTGACAGCCTTCAGAGCAGAGTGATGAACTGCTCCAATGGCATCTGCAAGTAGGTGGAGAGGGAGATGCTTAGCCACAGGGCAGGCTAAGGCGAAGGCTGGCAATGGCAACAGTGGTTTTCTCCCAGCCAGGAAATCCTACTCTTCCCCAGCAACAGTCAGATCGTGTGTGTCTCAGACCACGTTCTGAACACTTACACACCCAAGGAAGTCATGCAGAGCGGCAGCAGGTATTTAGGACTGTGAGAGGAAATGGGCAACTCAGTAAACTCAGGACTGAAGGGTTAGGGGGGCAGAGGGAAGACAAGAAGTCCTAATTGGTTAGTAAGGAGAATAAGTAATTGAGGCAGACCTATCTACCTCTCTTGACTTTGAAATATGATATACTTCATGGCATACCATAATGACAAGCAGCTTGCCACTCTATAAATGCTAATTACAAATGCTTATCTTTGTGTTAGGAATTCTGACAACATCAATTCCTTTATGATTTTAAATTGAAAACAACAACAAAACCTTTATAAACTCAGGGTCTTTTTCCTTAGTAAGAAATATACAGGGCCATGATCTGGGGTGACAGTTGTTTTATTCAAGAATTTCATAAAGGCCCTGTCTCTGTCTTGTTTCTTTTCTTTTAAACAAGCCGTATCAGCACACTGATGGAACATTTTACCACGGGTATCAGCAGTTTATACTGAAGAGCATACAAGATAGCCTGCTTAGAAGAGTATAGTTCTACATTTTGCGTCAGCACTCTCAAGCCCCTTCATCTTAGCAGATATCATTATCCTCCTCTTCTAGAATTATCTCTGTATACCTGAGCCCAATGACTCACTCATTGTTCAATGGAAGATAAAATATTACAATTTTATTATGAAACACACATGGGGCACTGTATGAACAGACATAAAATTAAGCCTGAAGTGACTAAAGTCTGGACTAAAACCATATTTATGCGCTGAAGGCAAGAAAAATTATTTAGTCTACAGTAATGAGTAAGTAGCAGCAAAACAAATATTTGGTTGGCTGTGGAGAGCCAATGTTTTCATTGCGTGTTACAAGAATGAAGGCTAAAAACAGGCTGACCGAGCATATTCTGCCAGCAAATAACACATGTATTCATCACGTCTTTGTTGCACACAAAGCGTGATTCCTAATTTATGGATTTATATACTTTAGATATATTATATTTATAAAATATATAGCATATATTTTATATGTCTTAAATATTTTCATATCACTCATTTGTTTAACAAAATTTTTATGGCAAGTTTTTTACTACCATAAAATACACCATCTCTTATCCTTGAAAGTGGTTCAGGATAGGGATGTGGTTTAATGGCAGAGCATTTCCTAGCATATACCAGTCCCTGGGTTTGATGCTCAATACCACACAAAACCAACTACAACAAAAATGAAGAAAAAAGTGCTTTAATCTTAAACAATAAATACTACTTACCGACAAATTATTAATGAATTATTTGTCTACACATGCAAATAAGTGCTTTGATATTTACATGATCATGATTTTCTGACTGCCATGCTAACAAATAAGTAATTACTAGACACACACACACACACACACACACTTTCTCTTTCAATAGACTGCAATAAATTTACTTATTTATTACTATTTTCAGGGAAGGAAACTAGGCTCAGAAATGACATATTCAAGATTGCTGAGTAACAAATCAGAGTAAGGGAGCCCAAATCTACATCTCTGTGACAGCACTGTACTGGGAAAACACACTCCTGATATTGTGCCAGTGGGTCAAATATGCCTCGTAAACATTTAGCAATGTAATTCCCAGCCTCCTTAAAAATAAAAGTATAAGAATCACTTATTTTTTACTTTTGTATATATGTGATCATAAAATAAAAGTGGGTGGAAGTATAATTATATCAGTGATACTAAGAAAGTAATTTTTTTCTTATGATAAAAATATTCTACAGTAAATACATATTAATTTTTAGAGCTGCATTTGCCTACATAAAAGAAGCAGCAAAGACCTGGAGATCCTTAGTGCTGTAGAACACAATTAGAAGAAACAGGAAGACAACATGCCCTGTAAAGTTGGGCTGTAGTTAGACTATGAGGGCCTCGCCTTGCTCTCACTGTAAAGGCCTAGCAGCAAAACCCATGAGCACCAGGGACCAGACCTCGATTGCTAAACATTAGTCCATGGTGGTAAGCACAGCTCCTTAGAAAACAGGATGACTTCAGGCTGGACGAAAGCAAAGGACAATCTGCACCTAGAACAGCTTGTTAAAGAGCACGGAGCACTCGAACAGTATCAGGGATTCGTCAAAAGAACACAGGGAGGGGCTGAGCTCCCCTCCAAGGGAAAAGTCAACAACCAACAAACAGGAGGGCTTGGACTCGGGTTCCACGACTTTACCCTGACCTAGTGAGTCAACAAGGAAGAAAGGACAGCTGCTGTCCAGTGCGATGAAAACTGAATACTAGAAGTAAAGGGTGAAAGTCTGAGGAAGAATGAGACACATAATCGTAAAGGCTCCCACAGAGACATATTTGGCACTCTTATGGGTTAGATTCCAGCTAGGAGAACAGAGACAACTGCAAAGCCCATCAGCAAAACCAAAGATGAAGCTAAAATTCGGCGATGGGTGTTACTCATTCCCTAGTTCTGACAACTCTACCAGTTATACAAGACACATCCTAGAGCAGCTCCTGTTTAGGTCACAGCAGCTAAGTGGGAGAATACTCTTGGTTAAGTGCCTGAGAGAGAGAATGCATCCAAAGACCCTCACAGCTACAAAACAACTGGCCTGTGTGTGTAACATGTACCACTCAGATGCACGAGTATGTGGAGGTATACACAGATGTTAAAGGTGTAACGTTATGGGAATACAACACAATGGAAACCAAGCACTTGATATTACATGATGCAGCACAGGATGGTACTGTCACCTCTGATGACTGCGCAGTTCACACACTGCAGGGTTTAAAACATACACACAAAGAAATCACACTCATTTCTGTATCGTGAGGGCATTGTGTGTGTGTGTGTGTGTGTGTGTGTGTGATAAACAAAATTAGAAAATAAATAAGGGGTTATACAGTATTCATGCTCAATTATGTTAAAGTCTAAAATAGATATAAAATATGTTAAGTTGGGTTAAAAATATAAAGCCCCTGAACTCTTTTGAATGTTTGCCACATTTTATAAGATAAAGGAAAACTTGAAAGAAAAAATGATGGCTATTAAATTGAATAAATTTAAAAACCTTATAATATTATTGCACTCCAATTCACCAATTTTAATGCTGACAAATTTTACTATTTTTTTCCTCTTGTGTAAAGCCATTGCAATCATCTCAATCTGCTACTTTAGAACAGTACTGTTTAATGGAAATTTGAAGAATACAAGGCAGTTCTAATTAGGTTTCAACTAGTTTTCTGTTAACTCTGCTCTGTGTGTTGCCACTCATCTCAAGTAGAATGAAGTTTATTTTTATTTTTGCCGTTTCAGTTTCTCTTCTTGCTTGTGACTACAGATTTAATGTTTAAAAACAATGCAGAACATGAATACATCTCCAAAGTCAAAGCGCTCCGAAAGATGAACTCGGGAGGCACCGCTGCCTCCCAGCACCACTCCCCACTCCTCCGCTACAAATACCCTGCACCACCCTTTTCCGGGTCCCTTTTCTAGGTGTCCTTTTGCAAGAGCAAGGAAAGGTAAGTATGCACCATAACTCTTTTGTACTTGGCTTTTAAAACCACATATTTTCAAAAAACAAACTAGTGGACTCTCGAAAAGGCATTTTTTTTTTTCCCCAAACAATTCAAAGATGAGGACTGAGAAGTGGTAGTGAGTGCTGTTGATTCTTATAAACAAGCTCAGGACACTGGAGACATCGCTAATGCAGATCTCAGGACATGTGTGGGAATACAAGGAGGGAGTTAAGACCACCCCTTTCACCAGGGGGTGACAGTAGGAGCCAGAGTTTAGGAGGGAGCACAGAAAAGAAACAAGGCTCGAAACTTATCCAAGAGGTAATGGAAGGCATGAATGGGGAGAGAAAACAAAACAAAAAACCTCAGTGGATATGAAGGGACTTCCACACGGAACATGGAAGAGAAAGTTCCTGAAGTCTGTGAGAAGGGATGTGATGGGAAGAATTAGCGTCACCATATCTGAACATGCTACATGCTTACAAGGCAAACACGGGATAATCTACGAAGTCTGGGCAGAGGCAGGGTCTGCACCAGAGATGTAAGGACTCTGAAAACAGAGACAATGTGCGTGGTAAACTCTGTGAACATGACAGTCTCTGCTGGAATTTCTCCTGCTGCAGGTTTATGATATAGAATACACTTAATCTATGCGAACATTGGTGATCAGTGACAAGCCAGCCTTTTGATCTTCCTTATTTTGGTAAACACTGACAAGATTTACAAAATGAGGTAACCATTCTGAAACTACTGTCATTGTTCCATTACTGGACTAAGGAAATTAAACTTCCCCTTTAAGTCACAAGCAACGTATCACCTCAGTCTAAAGCTGAATTTAAAAAACACAATTCTTGTTCAATCTGACGTAGCAACATACATATTTGTGATTATATAGGCATTCACATTGTTATTATAAACTAGCAACAATAATAGAAGGAACTATATTTCTAATCCATGTACCGATGAGAAGGAATTGAAATTTAATTTAATAAACATTGCTATTCCACAGTTACACACCCGTTTCTTTGGGAACAGTTTCCAGGAATTTATCTTGTTTTTATAGAAACCAAAGGAAACCAAGAGTTCATAACATAAAACCATGGCTATGTCCAGCTCCAAGAATGAAAAGCTAGGACAGTAAACAGGAAAGGCATTTTTTGGAGGTCAGTATGAAGTAGGCTCTGCCTTTTCCTTCCATTTATTTGCAATCTGTAACCTAGTCTCCCTTTAACAGAAAGTTTGAGAGCTTGACTCTCCATTTCTCTGACAACTAAAAGCTAGTGGAATTGCCATTACCTGCCATCATACTGTGTATTTACTTCTTTGTCAACAGTCCCTATTCACTCAGTATCCCAAGAGGACAGACACTTCAACAGTATGTTTGTTTTATAAATTACCCTGGAAAAATGATTAGACTGTAGGAAAGACTAAAACATGGACCGGAAAATCAAATGTAGACTCCTAATGTGTGTAACAAACATAGCAACCTGATATACATGATTTTTTTATGGTTAGAAATGATTTTTTTTGTCAATTATTCTAAGAATGACTATTACTAGATTAGTAACAAATGTAGGATATACTAATGTCAAGAGTTTATAAAATTCTTCATTATTTAGCTTACGCCAGGCATGGTAGCGCATGCCTTTTATTCCAGCACCGGGGAGACAAGAGGCAGGCAGACCAGTTTGAGACCAGTTTGGTCTACATAGTGAGTTCCAAGACAGTCAGAGCTACATAGTGGGACCCTGTCTCAAACATACAAACAAGCAAAAACAAACAAACAAACAAAAAAACAACCACCATACCAAAATGTTTTAAATAAAATAAGTAGGTTTAAAATTTCTAACTAATGTATATTTATTGAAATCAGGTTGACTGCGATTCAATCACAAACAGACTGACACAGAAGATTAATACAAGGCAGACTAGCATAAGAACCCTAGGATATGAACTGGGATTCGTGCAGATGCTTCTAAAACATGCGTGGAAAACTTATAGCTGGAAATAAAGACTAGTGAATAATCTTTTTTGGATACTCTAACACTAGCTGGGGAAAGATTGACAGGATGTGAAAGTGTGAGATAAAGCCATGAAGAAAAATCATTTCATAGGCAAAAATGGCGGAAGCTGTTTCTGTCAATACAACTGTCCAAGGACCCTGACACAATTAAGAAAGGGTGGTTTCGTTCTGGATTCATCAAGACAGTTTAGTGAGAACAGTGAGTTTTACAGGGAAGAAATGGAAGAAAAGATCTTTAGTCTGAGCGACGGTCTGCAGCAGCAAGGTGTCTCAGTTCTGAAGGGCATCAATCAGCCTTCATCGCACTGAACACCAGCCTACCATGCTTCATTCCTTTACGGATTGAAGAAATCAGCTCTTACTTTTGTAAAGGTAATAAACTTTTCTCTATAGATGCTTTTATTGCATCTTAACATTGAACATATTATAAATCTAGGTTTACTGTTACGGTTACTTCTGAGGCTTCTTTAACCTTGTGATCATGTCTCTTTGATTAGTTATAGAGAGCGCTCACCACCTCCAGATACCTTGCGTTTACTGTTTCTTTGATCTGGAGTTTGAGTGGACACTTATTAGGTCTTCATTTCCCAAATATCCTCTTTCTTTGGGGGCTGAATTGTATGAATAGTGTTTTTCAATATTATCTTTCAATATACTAATATTCTTTTTAGTGATGTTTGCTATCAAACCTGTTGAATTTTGTGTGTTAGCCATTACATTCTTCACTTTCAGGTAATTGCTTCTACTTTCAAGCTAGTTTGTTCTTCATAGTTTCAAGTCATTTTAGAAGTAGGTTTACTGTCTGAATAAAATCTGAGTTTGTGTGTGTGTCTGAGCCTGATGTCTGCTGAGGTTAGGTATACTTAACTCTGATTACTGTCTGAATAAAATCTGAGTTTGTGTGTGTGCCTGAGCCTGATGTCTGCTGGTTCTTCTTAGCCTTTGGTCAGGATGATTGAATTGTGTCTTTATGTGTTAATTACAGTGCTCTCTCTGTCTTTCCTTTTATCACTCCCTCAGGATTGGGGATAAAAATAAGTTCCCCTCAAAAGGATTTAAGTTTGGTTCCATTAGGCTTTTAGATTCAGCTAGGACTTGACTATTTGCAGCTAAATTGTTGGTTGGGAGACTGCGGACTCTAAACTCGTCCGAAGGTTACTTTTTTGCTAGAATTTGGTGCACTCCAATTCTTGCCCTCCAATGCTGTGTGCTATGATCTGAGAGAGTAAGAGTTTTTCTGTTGAGCATGAGGAACCCAATTTTATTTTTATTCTCTTGACCATATATGATGAGGTCTTTTGCCCTGTCTTTTGTCAGATCCTTCCTGCCCTCAGGAGACCCTGAGTTTTGAATTCTCTTGTGAGAACTTTGTGAGACTTCCAATATCAATGTTCAACTCACCAGTTTAGCAAATGTCCTTTGGGCAGAAGCCAGACTGAGTGCTTCACATCTCTGTCCCAGTTCACATCTTCACTTTTACCTGGGTTAAGTATGACTGACCTTTGGCAAGTTACTCTTACATTCCAGCCACGGTTTTTATTTGTCTCCTACGGGAAGCTCATTTAGACTTCTAGCTGGCCATATTGCCAGAAGCTGTTGTTTCCCATAACGTGTTACTTTTTTTTTTGTCATTTATTTCAAGCTTATATGTTTAATCCTTAGAAAGGTGCATATTTACATTAGCATTGTGCTACAGAAGTTTGCTGAAGGGGTTCTGGAAATAACTATCCTGGTCAAAATCTCGGTGGAATATTAATAAATAAAATTGTAATGAATTGTCTAAATGCTGGGTCACACTGAAATCTTGAGTAGTGGAAATGGCACTGGTCTGGGGACCAGGGCACTGGGGTTAATTCTCTGACTCTGCTGGGTGGTATTCATTGCACTCTGTCCACGGCTGGCCTTTGGCTTTCTGTGCATGAATGGGAAGTCTAGCTGATGCTCCTATCAGGTGATGATTACAGACATGTAATACAAGACCAGAGGGTCTGATACTTCATACATTCCTCCGGGGTTATCTCAGGGTCACATCATAACAGCAGAGTCTGAAATGGGCTTCCTTTCTGCTATGGCCATTTCTAAAAAATAATAAGCAAAAACAGTGCGCAGTGTTCTTGTGTCACCAAAGTCATTTCTAAACGATTTCCTGGTATTTGGACATTAGTTCGAGAATTTCATTATTCTTTCTGTCTATTTTGACATTTCAAATTGTCTTAAACAATTTAGTGATTATCCGATTTTTAAGGAAAATAATACTCAGACTGAAGAGCTGCAGGAGTTTTGGTGAGGAATTCTGAAAACAGCTATTGGAATTCTCAGCATCCTGCATCAATCGTGTGAGGGGCCAGCTAACTTTGCGCAGAGTAAGCTGCCCTGAATCAGTTTTCACACCACAGGGCCGCAGGTGCATACCGTGAAGCTGTGGTGAGTCTCCTCCGAATGTGACTTCGTACTGCGGGATGCATGAAGGTGCTCAGCGCTCACATGAGTTACTGTGCGCATTTGTCATTCTTGGCAAAAAAAAAAATTCCAAAATGTCTGGTCTAAAACAAGATCTTGACATCATCCTGGAAAAGCTAAAAACTCCATTTCCAAACAGGAACACTGTTTATAATCAAACCTTTAATGATATTAGCTCTTCCTGAGCGAATCTAAATACTAAACCAAGTAACACAAGTACACACACAGATGCCCCCTCCCCCAACATCATCTCTGTTTTTTACTAAGTGGAAAAAATCTATAATTATTTCAATTTAGGATCCCAAAGCTAACCTGACTCCACCGTTTCCTTGCTGAATTATCATAATTCCTCTGAGAGAGGAAGAGGCAGCACACTACCACATTAGTGAGGGCAGTTTAAAAGTGAGGATTTTTGTTTGCTTGTTTGTTTTGTTTTTCTTCTGAGTGAGCAGTAGAGATAATTTAATTCTCGAGAACAGAGTCCTTGGCTGTTGACACTACACATATTTTACACCCTAGAGCTGACAGTCATGAGGAGGTTTTTTTTTCCTTTATACATATGGTTTCTATATCCATCATGCTCAACGCTTTGTGTTGGCTACAAGAATTGAGAACAAATATTTCTAAAGCAAACCGATCATTTAGGAATTGTTGGTCAGTTTCAATAAAAAGATTAAAATAGTTACAGGTTATAAGAAAATCACATTAATAGGGCAAAGTATGATGTTTCTGTCCTTAAGACAATATCTTGGAAAACAGGTATTACATATTAACCACAGTTGCGTTGGTTAACAGGATTACATGGGTGATCTTTTCTATCTTTGTAATTCCAGTCCTTTGTAAAGGATATGTTACTTAATTTTGCTTCATTTACTTATTTTTCTGGAACAGGGTCTCACTATGAAGCTTAGAATGGTCTAGGCCTTCCTTCCTCAGCTTCCTGACTGCTGACATTACAGCTATGAGTCACTACACCTGTCATGATATTTCAATTTTTTTTTTTTGTTCACTCATTCATTTCCTCTCCATACTTTTCATTGAAAAAAAAAAAAAAAGTTACCTCCTAACTTTTAAAATCCAAATGAAAAACATTCATTCATTCTAGGACTATCAGGAAGAGGTCTGCAACCAGTGATTTGCTATGTGACATGGATGTCCCCAAGAACCATGGATTCACAGAGCGTCTCTCACTTACATTACCAAAGGATTGAATTCTTTATATAAACACTGGCCTACACATCTTTGACATCTGCTAAGGACTTTTACTGGGCATATTATTTCTTCCCATGTGCCAGAAGCATACTATTTATTCGCACACTATATATTTGCAGCATGGCTTTTAGTTTTAGTAACAACTAAAAACAAAACAAACACAAAGCAATGGGTTAGAAAGATCCATAGGGCTGCCCCTGCTTTTACTTTTTTGCCAATTACTTCTTAAAAAACAAATAACTGAGATATATACCACACACTACGTTAGCTAGTTTTATGTCAACATGACACAAGCTAGAATCCTTTTAGAAGTGGAAACTTCGGCTGGCCTGTGGGGCCTTTTCTTAATGAATGATGGATGTGGGAGGTCTAGCTCACTGTGGTGGTGTCACGAGGGGCTGGTGGCTCTGGGTGCTATAAGGAAGCAGGGTGAACAAATCATGGGAGCAAGGCAGGAAGCAGCGCCCCTCCATGGCCCCTGCTCCGGTTTCCTGCCCATGTCGGCTCACGCCCTGACGTTCCTGACTTTCCGTGAGGACGGGCTGTGAGGAAGTGCGAGACGAAACAAGCCCTTTCCTTCCGAAGTCTGGTTATGGCATTTCACCACAGCAACAGGGCCCTAACTAAGCTGTGTACCTCTCCCTTTCAGGTATGACTACATATGACGCTCACACCTCCATTGGTCTTTGAAGGGTACTGAACCTTAAGTGAGGAGAAGCAGAATGATTGCTGGCCTGAAAGGGTGGGTATCTGTGAATCAGACATGAATATACTATACCTTTCATCCAAATAACGTTAAAATTAACTCCTCAATTAGGAGGCAACTATTGCAGAAACTTTGGGTTGGCCTCTAAGGGGTTGGGGGAAATGCACCAGTAGTACCTAGAGAAAGTTAAAAGCTTAGGGAAAGGGCCAGTTTGCTCAATGAGAACTCACCGTATGTGCTGTTAAGTTAGCAGGAAGCAAACATTCCACATGGGTTTTTGATTCTCAAAGAAACCAAGGTTGAGCTAGTTTAACATTATATGTCGAATAGATGGGACATAGTTAAGTACTACGTACTGTCACAACTCAGTCACGTCCAGGGTCCCCTGTCTGTTTAAGGTAATACTATAATACTAAGAGACAGTCAGGAACAACTTGAAATGGCCCTCTGTGCTCAAGAGGTACTCTGTACCTTGGAGGGTGTGTTTCCTTAAGAGGCTTTCAAATGCTTCCTTGATTTATAAGCTCAGATTGCCACTCTCTTCCCACTCCTGGCAAGAACCACAGAGCAGGAATTGTCTGCTCAGAATGTCAAAGAGGCTCAGACATCTTATCTCCTTAAAGCGATTAAAGATATGTCCAAACCTGCAGCTCTGTGTGACTATGTTCAGTTTGTTACTAGTTCTAAGATGGTGAAACTTAAAAAACTTGGAAAGGCTTAGACATAATTTAATGAAAAAGATTATACATTATATTAAAAAACTCAAAAGAGACAACACAAGAAGCCAACTTTATCACCAATTAATTATCAATCTTATTTTAAATTTATTACCTCCCACAGCAATTCTGTTCACAAGCCAGGATGATTTACAGTGGGATTTACAAGACCCCAAGGCTGTGAACAAGAGTGTCCTGAAGTAAATCTCTTTTGACATTGCTGGTATCTAAACTAAACATTGTTCCTTGTTTACCTAAGTTGAGGTGCTTGCTCTTAGAATCTACTGCAGAGTCTGCAATCAATTAAGAGAAGGAACTATTTGGAATTTTGAAAGGCCCAATCTCACACTATTATGAAAAATTTAATTGGATGATTGTACTAATGGTTGTATTCCTTGACATTTGATTTCTTTTATTTACCAAAGCATTCACTTTGGTATTGTCTACAGTCTTTCAAAAGTAAATAGGCCAGTAAGATGGCTGCAACCAAGTCCAACGATTTCAGTTTGATCTCTAGGACCCACACTGTAGAAAGAGAGAATCAGTTCATGCAAGTTGTATTCTGACCAACATGCATGTTCTGTGGTATGTTTGTACCCATATACATACATACATGTAAAGACATATATGACTATAATAAAAATTAAAAGTAAATAGAAGACAAGTGGAAAAATTAGGGGTTTTCCCTTAAGTGTATTTATGTCTATTAACTGATAATGTATGGCTCAAGGGATAGCAAAATGTATTTATCTCTATAATGGAAGAATAGAATGAGGCCAGATTTCAAAGTCACGTGCCTACTGTGATGGAATAAATTTTAAATGACTAAGGTTAGGTCATTAGTTACGAATATGAACGTGGCCCAGGAAAATAGATGAAGAGGATAAGCCTAGAGGAATATTAATCGAACACTAGTGAAAGGTTTTTCTATAATGATAACCCTGAAGTAAACATCACACCTATGAGAGAGAACAGCGGGCTTAATGAGGGACATTCATTCATGCAAGAATCAAACTAGTGTTCTAACGCACAATGTTACAATGCAAGGCTTTTGTGGTCTTTCATGTTTCCTACACGTATGTTTTCATTCAACTACCACACGCTAAATTCTAAAATGAAGTGTCTGCCATCAGCACGTGACCGGACTCCCCAGATGCATTCACTGGACACTTCGGTACTTACTGCTCACACTTTCAAACAGAGACCTTTATAGAAATATGACTGACAAACACGAAACGAAGTTTGTTTAAAAAGTTTTATAACATGGTTTCAAATGGTCATATCGTATCAACTGTGGGCTTTACATACTACTGACAGTAGTAAAATTCATATTTTTGAATGTAGTTTTAGGAAGGAAACAAAATGAAAGCAGGAACAGCTAGCTATGTTTTTCTCTTGCAAATTTATAATTATTACTTTTAACATAGTAATGTAATTTTATTAATAGTTTTCTCAAAGAAGCCTGAAGGGTATATAAGGTGTTTGATCCCCAAATTTACAACAAGAAAACCGAGGCTTAAATATTTTCCCTGCTAGTAACTGAAATTAAGAGTTTTCCTATTTTCTTACTTATTTTGAGAATACATACTTCAAATTTTTCTTTTAAAAATTAAAATTTGTGTGTGTGTGTGTGCGTGTGCAAGGACATTCATGTACCTTTGTGCTACAATGTGTGTGTTGGCACAGGGCCACTCCATGGAACTGGTTTGAACCCTTCATGTACACTTACAAGGATTCTGGGGATTGGATTCATATCCAGGCTTGTGTAGTAAGTGCCATTACCTACAGAGCTTTCTTCCTAGCCCCCAAATATATAAAGAATGAAGCATTACAATCAGAATTATAACAGGTAATGTAGTTTTGGTCTCTCTAGATCAGCAGTTATAACAACATGCATTAGGTGAAAATTCACATGGAAGACAGATCTATATTACATAAAAATTTGTCATTCAAAATTATCTGAAGGCTTTAGACCACTGCTTGTCTAAGTTTATTAGTGAATTCAACTGCAATATATAGCTAACATGTTCAAAAGGACAAATCGTCCAGTTCTCATAATACTCAAATAACTTAATATTGGACTGAAATAAGATGCGTTACAAAAGCCAGACATGCAACCTGACATGCAGACATAGCTCAATCACAAAATCTTTCCTGAATAGGTTCATGAGAATAGTCAGCTCAACTGTCACATAACAGCACAGCCAAGGCCAAATAACACTTTCCAAATTCTTTTCATGTGTGGATCTTAATACATAGAAACACACACAAGAGTCTCTGGATTTCTTCCCAGAGTTCACATAGTTCTAACCTTGGACTATCTGTTCACTGGGAAGGCAGGCTGAGTTCTAACATATACTGAAAGATATTCAAATTCTACTTTGTTTCTATAACCTTGAGTTGTAAGATTGTGGTATCATTTATAATCACAGGAAGAAGTTTCATTTGCTTAAAAATTGCATAGCAACATTTTTTTCAACTATAAGTGATGTTTTCTGAAATTCACAAATCTTTCAGAATAATCATTTTTCTATTATCATTGCACCAATACCTGCCAGTTTTTTTGTTTTTATTGTCTTGTTTTTTTGAGATGGGGTTTCTCTGTCTAACAGCACTATCTCTCCTGGAACCTACAGAGATCCATCTGCCTCTGTCCCTCAAGGGCTGTAATTAAAGTGTGCACCTCCACTGCCTGGCCCAACACTAGCCAATTTTAAAAGTTCAAAGAAGGTTTAGAGGAAACACGATTCCAAGAAAAAGATAATCCATAACATATATCATAAATAGTTCTAGGAAAGGTTGAATCAAACTATACACATAGCACACATAGTAATAATAATATAGGGTTTATGGCTTGATGCTCTTTCATTACAGAAGTTAATATAACTACGGTGTCATGGGATCAAATACCCTCTTCTGCTGTGCAGAAGTACATACTGACAAAACAGCCACAACATAAAATACACAAATCTTAAAAAAATAAAAAAAAGTTCACTTTAAATACCACCAGCAAAGATATCTCAAAGTTTCAATTCCTGGAGTTGGAGATTCTCAGTAAAACTTACTGCCCTTCCAAAGAACCCGTTCTCAGTGTTTGCTTTCCAGTACCCGATGAGAGATGTCATTCTGTAAATATGTTTCTGTTATTGGTTAATGAATAAAGCACTATTGGCCAATAGGAAAGCAAGATAGGCGGGACTAGAAGACTAGGAGGAGAGAGGAAGGAGTAAGGAGGAGTTCCAAGATGGAGGACCTACAGGGTAGGATGCCAGTCTCTCTCTCCGGTAAGATCACGTAGAAATACTTAGATTAACAGAAATGGGTTAATGATTAAGACAGAGCTAGCTGATAAGAAACATTAGAAACAGGCCAACAGCTTTATATCAAATACAGAGTCTCTGTGTATTATTTGGGGCTGGCGTGGCAGTGGCTCCAGGCTGCCGGTAAAACCTACTCATAACACAGTACCCATATCAGGGGGCTCACAACCACCTGGAACTCCAACTCCAGGGCATCCAATGCCCCCCTTGGCCTCTGTGGGTGCCTACATGGAGGAAGCATGAGCATGCACACACACACACACACACACACACACACACACACACACACACACAAATAGACTGAAAATAAATGTTCAAGGTCATTAGAAATCAAGTAAGTATGCCTTAAAATCATTTTAAAATAAAACAGTTTTTAAAACATCATTCAGAAAGACTAGAAAACAGGAGGACATGAGCAAACAACCAACCTCACATTTTTGAAGCTGGTTTTATCATTCAGATTTAGGACAAGTCCAACTATTTCTACATGAGATAAGGAAAATTAAAATGATGAAAATCCTTACTAAAATCTGTAATTATGACACAAGAGACTTTAACATGGCTTGTTTTCATTTACATGTAAGCCAAATCAGGGTCTAAAGAGTCCTCTCTTTTGTAAGGAAGTCTTCTCTCCCTAGTTACACTTGGAGTCTCAAAAGCAGACAGATATATGCCACACATCTGGTGCAGGGCGTGTAACTGCGCCAACACAGCCAGCATCTGCTGCTCCTCTCTTCTCCTTAGAGGATCCACCCTACTGACAACCCCATACCCTGCTCTTAACAGAGATTTGTCACATGTGAGTACTTAGAATTATTAGCTCAAAAATGAATAACATACTTAAGTACAACACCTTCTAGTCCAACAGAAATTCAAAATTTTAATATGCTTTTAATATAAGAAACAGTATCCTGGGAAAATTACATATAAAACAATCCTTAATAAACTCACTTCACATCTATAATGCCAGTACAGCTTATTTCTACTCTGGACTACATTTTAACCACACGAGCTAGCCATGAATAAGTCCATCTTTTCCTTTATAATTTGGGCTACTATGGATGATTTAAAGTTTTAACAACTTAGTCAAATGTATACTCCAGTGACTTGAGTTTTTCATCAAGGGCCTGCCTTTATTTCAAGTCACTGGGAGATGCAGTAAAACACTCTCGAACTGCATCCTTTAAGCAGCTATGGGTACAATTTTTACTGCCTACTATAATATGTTTTGCAACTGATATATTACTGTTTTGTATTGGCACATGTATCCTTTAAGGCTAGATACACGACACGTGCTATTTTCTTAAGCACAACTCCAATAGCCACTTCAAAATCTAACAGATGAAAACACTCCATGCTTCACAAAAGTGTGAGGATGAAGCTGTCTGCACAAAGTAACATGTTAATGAGAATTTACTACACACTATAGTAACATTTAGGACTATGCTCCAATGGGGATTTATAGTATAACGCATGAACACAAAAATGAATAAAATAAAGCAAACAAACAGGTTTAAGGGTTCTAAGTAGTAATTCTGGAAACTGAACAGTCTGTGCTTTATTGTGAAATATAGCTTTCTCTGAATGTGATCTTTTTCTTTTCAGGAAAAATCACAGTGCCTCAGGGAATATAAAATATAGAAACCTGTATAGCAGTACAGTAGTGTTTGATCAGCTTTGAATGAATTAGACTTCCTACGTCTTGTTGTAGATGAAAACCAAACATAAATGGGATGGGTGAGATGGCTTGTCCCAAGTGTGAGGACTTGAGTTAGCATCCCTCGAAGCCACAGAGAGCCAGAGATGGTGTTGCCCATCTGTATCTTCAGTGTTCCCATGGTGAAATGAGAGATGCACAGGGAGAATCCCAAAGTAGACAGCGGTGAGCAACAAGAGACCGTAGCTCAAACAGCTTGAAGGCTCAAATTCTGACCTTGTCTGCTAACTTCTCCATACCTCCCTCTATATGTGCACCTCTGTGCATGTGTGTATGTAAGCACATACACACATGTTAAAACAACAGTAACCAAGAGCAACAACAACAAAAATCCAATAGGTAGTTAATACCATTCAAACCAAAACACAAATGTTTGTATGGGTCCTAGCAGAGTTCTACTTAGATGTCTTAAAGAGTGTGCAATATAAAAAGAATGAACAGTTTCTGTGCACTTTTAGTCCAGTTGCCTGTTACAGCCACACCGTCTTACCTGGTTTTAAGTGCTCTGTAAATTCTCATTAAGCTTCCTTAAAAGCAATAATCATGGCCCTGTTTGGATAAAATTTACTTCTCGGAAAAACAGTCTCCTTAAATGGAGATTTATTTTACTTGGTAACTGTCCAAGCCAAGTCTGTAGGAAAAACCAAACCCTCCAACCCTGAAGCAGGAGGGAGGAGAGGAGATGGGAGAAGAGAATGCAAGGAGGCGGTAAAAACCGGTATCAAGAGACAGTAAGGGGCTAAGGCAATGGCTAATGTGCAAGCATGAGCACCTGAGCTTGGCTCTGCGGAGCCACAGAAAAGCTGGGCACACAGAGATGCCCCTGCAGACCAAGCCGCGGGGAGGAGACATGGGGTCTCTGGGGCTTGCTTAGACAGCCAGTGAGCTCAAAACAAAGGGTCAGCTCCTGATGACTGTCATCTAAGATTGATTGATTGACCTTTGGCTTACACACACACACACACACACACACACACACACACACACACACACACACACACACATTAAATGAGACTATAACCCATTAAAGCCGTTACCTTCACTTGCTTTCCCTGCCTTTGCTGCAGTCTCCTTTTTCTGTTTCGCAGCTAAGAGTTCCCGCTTTAGTTGTCTTGCTTCCTTTCTGAGCTCTTCACTATAAAGCAAAGAAGACACGAATGTTTACAATATCCTGGCAGAAACAAGGGGTTAGCAAAATCAGAACTGTTTACTTTTAGGTGCATTACATCATGGGTGGTGGTGGCGCACGCCTTTAATCCTAGCACTCAGGAGGCAGAGGCAGGCAGATCTCTGTGAGTTCGAGGCCAGCCTGGTTTACAGAGTGAGTTCCAGGACGGCTTCCAAAGCTACAGAGAAACCCAATCTCAAAAAAAAAAAAAAAAAAAAAAAAAAAAAAAAAGAAAAACAGTCAATAACGTAAGTAGTTAGCTTTCTGCTATGTACATGCATTTGTGGATAGGTAAATGTTTCCTAAATTGGCATTTTTCACAGTAACAGTTGAAGAACCTATAAACATTTTCCTTCTCAAATATACTAAACACTAGAAGTTAAGTGGTGGCTTGAATGAGATGTCCCCTATGGGCTCAGGCACTGAATAATTACTCTGGCTGGTGGTGCTGTTTGGCTTAGGAGATGTGGTCTTGCTGGAGGAAGTATGTCACTGGGTACAAGCTTTGGGCGTTCAGACTTCTCTCTTGGCTTCCTGTGCTGTTTTGAGATGTGAGCTCTTGGGCCTGCCTGATGCTGCGCTTCCCGGTGTGATGCTGATAGTCTTACATCCCTGGACTCATAAGCCCCAAATAAAGCCCTCTATATAGTGCCTTAGTCACAGTGATTTCCCACAGCAACAGAAAGGTACCTAATCCAGCGAGTGCAAGCTGGTCTGTTGCTTCCCTAATTTAGTAGTGAACATAATAGTAGTAGTCTCAATGAATAGGGCTCTTGGGTTGAAACAAAATTTAAAAAGATATGTTTTTGAAGGCAGGGTCTTGGTAGGTATTCCAGATTGACCTGGAACCAGCTACAAAGCTCAGGGTGACCTTGAACACAAAAGGCCCCCTTCCTCCTCCTGTCTATGGGCATGCACCACTATACCTGGCTTACAAAAAAGATTTTGAGTAAGTACTATTCATCACATCTGGATATACACAATACAGTTTAACTTCAAACTTTTTAAATTACTGAAGTTGTACCAGTAATTACCATTTGTTAAGCACTTATTACATGGTGGTTACATAGCTAAAGTTTTAGCTCTCTGGACAGTTTGTTTTCTCAGCACTTGGGAGGCAAAAACAGAAGGAATACTGAGAGTTCAAGGCCACGTCTAAGCAATATGGTGAGTTCCAGATCAGCCTAGACCACGTCTAAGCAATACGGTGAGTTCCACATCAGCTTAGACCACGTCTAAGCTATATGGTGAGTTCCAGATCAGCCTAGACCACGTCTAAGCTATATGGTGAGTTCCAGATCAGCCTAGACCACGTCTAAGCTATATGGTGAGTTCCAGATCAGCCTAGGCCGCAAAGTGAGACCCTGCTCTAACGCAACTCTCCCACTCCAATTTTTTAAAACTCACCTAATGCCACAGTCGGCATGTAATTTGCCATCTGTGAAAACTTCTAGGACAAAATATTCTGATAATTAACATGCTGAATCATGTGTTAAAGGCAAATGCTAATTTACAAGTCATTAGGTAAATGGCTTGTTCCTGCAACAGTTTTAGGACAGAAGCTTCACATTTACTTCCTGAACACAATTATTAAGTATTCATGTCATGCACCCTAGTTTGGCTATGGTTTACTACTCCACCGGGGTCCATGGGGTGGTTGTTTGTCCTCAGTCATGGTATAGGGAAGGAAAGGCCTTTATATAGGTAGTAAGTCCTTAGGCTAATTGCAGAGGGTTGTCCTTAGAAGGCACTGTGTTACTTCAATTTATCTTTGGCTTCCTGTTTCAAGATGTAATCTATCTTTTAAACATGCTTTCAACACTGATATTCACCAGGTAACACAGCTAAGGTGGGGGTCATGCCAGAGCTGTTATGCTGTTTGGCCTTTTAGCATTGAAAACTATAAGCTGCAAAAGAATATATACATATATATATATATATATATATATATATATATATATATACACACGCATGTGCATATACATACACATCTATCTATCATCTATCTGTCTATCAATTAATCATCGAATCATCTATCTGTAATGACTAATACAAACTATTAGAGTCAATTGTGACCAGTTAAAGTCAGGCATACTATATCCTTAAAGACAAATGTTCACTCTATTTACAGGAAAGGCAGTGAGTGCATCAAGGATGCTCACAGAAGACTGGAAGCTCATGCAGATACCACACCCTGACCTCTAACGTTATTCAAGACAACCTTAAGTCTAGATAGTTCTACACTTACCCAACCTAGCAGGTATATCTAACCTGTCGTGCACAGTCCCCTGTGACAGGAGCAGCTTGGAATGTAGCCCAACACAAAATTACAAAGCCACTTAAAACATCAGAAGATTTTTTTTTGCAATTTATTTTTGTAATGTAATTTCATGAGTATGAACTTTACAGACGATTATGTTGTATCACCATGTCACGAGAATGAACATCTCTGTGTATAAAGCTTCCTCTTGGTCCTGAGTGCCCCCATACTACTCACTAACAAATGCTAGTCTTATCAAACTGAAAAACATTAAAACATGCATCCTTCAGTTCTTTCTCCTTCTAAGCAAAAGCCCCATTTTCTGTCTACTTGGTTTCAAGATCATGAATTCTGAAACTATTCTCTTAGATCCAAGTCCACCAACTCTTAAATGTTTTCAGTCTTTCATTTCTACTGAGCTTGCAGTCACTCTTAAAATCATCCAAGCCACTCTCTTAGCTATACTGCATGGCCCACCTACAGTAGCCCCATTAGCATCATATTAAATCTGGGTACTATACGGTCCTCATCAGAGCTCTTCATGTTCTCGAACAATCTGACCCTGTGGATATGACACAACTGATTGGAATGAACTGTGAGTACGGTTCAAGTTCTCCCTTAACTCTTCATGGGCCTCTTCTAAGAGACAAACCTTTGCCATGAGATGCTGCCTGGGAATTTGCCCTTGTAATGAATGCTTCTGATGACTCCAGTATGCACTGAGGTTTGGGAGACAACCTTTAGCATTTTATTCTAGAAATTATCTTTTCTCCTTTACAATCAAGCACTCTTACTCACTGATTTTTTCATTTAGCAAACAAACAAACTCAAATTTCTCTAAAGTCTGCTGGAATCAAGTGATTACTATCTTTACAAATGGACTCCCTCGTGGAGAGAGCAGTTTATACACAGTCTATTTCACAATCTCTTGCAATCTATCCTTCTTACAGTTTCCTGAAACTGCTTTTACACCAACCAAATTCAATGGCCTATGTTTAGATCTCCTCTTTCCAGACGGCCTCACTGTCATTCAAAGATGTTAACTACTTTCTTCCTGAAATTCTACCTGAGTCAGACTTCTCAGCCATTTAGAATCAAGATTTCCCAATTCGCCTTGTCTTGGTTATTCCTTCTCTTCTTAACTTAAAATTATTGAAGTTTTTGTCATTAGTGTAGTGACACTTTAATCTCCTATCAACTATCATTCCTATATAGTTATTTTTTATCTAGTGTGGATGCTTTACCTTGAGTTTGGTCCTACCTTTCTAACTATTACACGTCTCTGTATAAAGTATGGAGAATGCTGCATGAGAAAAATATAAGATACAATATATAAACACTTAAAAGAGTATAAAAATTAAGAAGAAAATCCTTAATTATATTCAAGATATTTTTATTTCAGCATGTAAAAAGAAAATATGAAATTATATGCAAGATATTTTTACATGTTTTGCACTAAGTCTTCCCACTCTGATATGTAATTTACTCTTAAGGAGCACTGCAATTCTGCCTGTCCACATCTCGGGAACTCTGATTTAGATGGACTGCACCTGGGGGTGCACCTGGGACTTGCCAACTGCTGTCTCACCCCAAGCCGGGGATTTGCGAGAGCAGCCCGTGCTGGCCTCCTGAACTCCTTTTTAAAGGAGAGATAAAGTATTCACAGGGGCAAGGGAGGTGGTTATTAGACACTGAGAAAAATACAAAGAAAGGGAAGGAACAAGGGCAAGGGTATAAATCATGGGAATGGGGTCACAAGTTCAGTGCAGGTTGAAAAACATGCTTTGTAGTTTACATCAGACCCAAGAAACAGGAACTTATTCTTAATTACAAATAGAAACTAACTTGCAAGGATTTAACACAGGACAAACAGGGACTTATTCTTTAACTGCAAACAGAAACCTTAACCTGCACAGGACCAACATAAACTTACTCTTAACTGTCCTAACTGAAAACAGAACCTGCCAGCTCTATTTTTCCTAGTTTGGTCTCCACTGACTTGTAGGGTATATTGTTTCTGTTTCGTCTCGCCCAGTTCCTGACTTAGTACATCATCACAGTGCCTTCCTTCCTGTCTGTCTAGCTTGATCTTACCTTTATGGAGATGCCAAACTCTACAATTTTATTCCCCTGAGCTTTACATAAAGCCCACTGAATCGTGCACTGATTTCCAGAAACCCCATTGAACCATGCACCTACTTCTTTCTCCAGTACTTAAGTCCTCTTGCGAGCTAGCTTCAAAACACGTTTTTCTACTTTATCTTACACATAGACTATACAGTTACTCTAAATTTCAGTCAAAACAAACCAGTCATCATTATCTTGGCAAAATTTAAGCTTTTGGCACACATACTCTTTGTTCATGCCATTTCTGTGACTTAAAATAGTGTTATTTTACTATTGCTGTTTACTAAAATCTTCATTTCCAGGCTTCATGGAAAAAGTGGCACTTAAGCTGTGGCTCTATTCAGGACATACTGTTACAAGGTTAGTGAAAAAAAAAAAATTAAGGATTAACATGAAAACGTACACTACCATGTATCCAGAAGAAAATTATGTCTATAATCAAAATATGTCACAACCAATTCATGAATATTAAATTATAGCAGCAACCTAATGGATTAAGATTTTTAAAAGAAGTCATAAAATAATGCTGAATATTATACCAAGATCTACTCTGCCACTGATTTTTTTTCTTTTTAAACTAATGTAAGGGATGTGGAGGTAACTCAATTAGTCGAGTGGTAAGGCTATATATGAAAAAGCAATTACAAAATTGAGTTTGAAGAAGAAAACTTGAGTGGGTACATAACCCCCCTTCCAGAAGCTGGAAGATATTAAGCAAAAACCTCAGTGCCAGGTGAGATGCCCTCCTATTAGTTGTTGCTGAGAGATGTTCCAGAGGCCCTGCACACGAGCAGGCTACTGCCATTGCTCTTGGTTTTCCACCAGAGCTAGACAACAACAATCCACTGTTGAAGACACTTTGGCTAGAGGACACACACAAATCAAGCTTAACTGTAATGGAATCTCCCTCCCCACCAGCTAGCTTTCACAGCCCTGCGGGATGCTACGTAGGCTGCTAGGGGAAAAATGAAAGCAATGGTTGTTCCCAGTTATGAAGAGCCACCATTGGTAAAATAGTGGCATGACTCTTATGGGATAATGAACTACTCTCTGGTTGAATTTGGGGCCTGTTTAAATTCATGCTGGGTACAGTAAACCTGGCTAAAAGCTTATGTCTGAACTGCAGATCTCTATTGGGTCTCTTGCCTCGGAGATGGGTGACTACCGAGAAGAGGGTGAGTAAAGACTGTGGAAGTAAGAGGGGATAGAGGACACCATGAAAACAAGCTCCATTGAATCAACTAAGCAGGGGCTCACAAGGGCTCACAGACACACTAGTGCCCAGCAAGGGGGCCTGCACTAGGTTCTCTGTATGGCTGTTAGCTTGGTAATTTGGAACTCCTAACAATGGAAGCAAGTGTATCTCTGACTCTTTTACCTGCTGTTGAGACTCTTTTCTTCCTATTGGGTTGCCTTGTTCAGCCTTGTCATGAAGGCTTTTTGCCTTGTTTATTGTATGCTGTTTTGTCCTATTTTGCTATTGCCTCCTGCTCTTTTCTGAAGCTTAAGCCTGCTATTTCTCAATATCTGATAAGAATTTATAACACATGGAAATGGCTGATGGCCAACCAGTGCAACCTTTATGACTTTTCAGTTGGCTGCTTTAATCACAACAATATCAATTTGTTCATAATGAGATAATAACTTGGCTATTGACGAAATCATAGGATCACTACAATAAAACCCCATCATAGGTTATCAAGACTATAGGTGTATGGCATGGTTTTCACACTTAGGGCAGTATCAGCTGGAGCAGAGATACAGGTTAGCCATAACTCATAAATACCACAGTATGCTATAGATTATGCATAAACTTTGCAAGCAAAATAAGTGGCATCTCTCTGTGATTCCAAACTTGTTCTGTGTTTCTGGCAGGAAGGCATCAGACAACCAAAGAGACCAAGCAAGCAGTCTCAGTTTCCCAAGGTTAAGAAGGGGAGAGCGGACTTAAAGAAAGACCAGGATTCAGTGGAAGTTAGCAAGCCTCACAACATGCGGTGCCTAGAAGACACACTCAACACAGACTGTTCCTGTGGTGACGGCGGCTTTCATCTGCACACAGACACTACTATTCTTAAAATTCAGAGTCTAGAACCAGCTACCGACAAAGCGAGATTCCAGTCCAACCAACCAACCAACCAACCAAGTGAACACATAAACACACACACACACAAACACACACACACACACACACACACACACACATACATCACACATACATACACACACATATACACACACACAACATACACACATACATACATCACAGATACACACATACACACACATACACACACACATACATACACACATACATACATCACAGATACACACATACATACACACATACACACACACATACATACACACATACATACATCACACACACATACATATATCACAGATACACACATACACACACATACACACACACACATACATACACACATACATACATCACACACACATACATACATACACATACATACACACACACATACATACACACACATACACATACATACACACACAGACACACACAGACACACACATACACACACACAGACACACAAAAAACAAAAAAACCAAACCTTCAAACTTTCACATATTTTTCATGAGCATATAGATTTCAAAATCTTACTAATATGTATCATTTGTTTGACTATTTAATGACATACCATTTGTTATGAAAATAAAAGATACTAGGCCAGGCAGTGGTGGCATGGGCCTTTATTCCCAGCACTCAGGAGGCAGAGGCGGGTGGATCCCCACGAGTCCTAGGCCAGCCTCATCTACCGACCCAGTTCTAGGACAGCCAGGGCTGTTACACAGAGAAACCCTGTCTCTAAACACCCCCCCCCAAAGTGAAAACAAAAGATATCAATTTCAGAACACTAAAAAATAGGAGGCTTCCATATTCCATATCTTATCATTAAACACTTGGTACCAAACTGCTTTTCTTTTATCATAGTCCTATTAAAATAGGAATCAAAAAGGCAGAACAGAAATTTATATACAGTTACACATTTTATGAGGTATATTGTAACATGAAAAATAAAACCCCATAGACAGATATTGGGGTTCAAGCTTCAAGCTGAAGATTAGAAAATCAAAGCAGCTGACCACTAGCTCTTACCTCTTATATCTACCTCAGATTGAAAGGAGCGATCCTGTCTCCACCAGCTCTCCACCAAGCCTCAAACTGTTGCCTTTCCTGAGACACTGGGTTCCTATCCTTTATATATCTCTCCAGGGCTGGTATTAAAGCCATGAGCTCAGTTGATCTTTTAGACTGACTCCCTCTTGTGTGGCCCAGGGTAATCTTGAACTCACAGAGATCCATCCTGAGTCCTGGGATTAAAGGAGTGTGCCACCACTGCCTAACTCTTATAGCTAACTAGTGTGGCTGGCTTTGCATTCTGATACTTCAGGTAATCTTTATTACATCATAAATAATATATCGCCATGGTGTCTAATAGGAAACATTAGGCAAAGTCACTCTGAAACACTGTCAGACCATGAAATCAATCTGAGAAGTTCTACACGTTGTCTATAATCAGCTACATACATATACAGAACTAAAAGGCTAGCCCTATCCTAAGTACACTACAATTCAGAAAGAAGACAACAGGGAATCTAAACGCATTCGCACACAGCCTTTACACTTATAATCTAACTCCTTGATATGAGAGAGCACATTGCTTTTTAAACAGAAACTAGACACTTTGCAGAAAATATCACCAGTCTTTGTGAGAATTCTTTCAAATTTTCGATTTCTTTGGAAACAAACTGAGCAAGAGTAAATGCTGCAGCAAAAATGTAAAATGCCCAAAGTGATAGTAGATACGCTATTGTGTCTAAACAGTACAATTTAAGAAACAAACATATTATGACTTCCTGGAAGCAAATTTGCTGTGGCTGAAAATTATCTTTAGTCATGTCTCTTCCAGGACCCAACTTTATAAATGTTATACAATATAAAAAAAATAAGATTTCCTTTCCAACAAGACTGTATTAATCTGATCCTGTGTGGCCAAAAAGCTAGAAGGATTGAATACACTACATCAATGGAATACCTCTAGATATGCAGCTTATCATGGCTTTCAGATGAGCAGGAGACAAAACCAGAGCAGAAGCATCTGATTTTCTGGTCTCAGCAACCTAGGAACTCAATGATGAGGAAGAGACTGTCCACACTCAATGAACAGGTGAGAATATGCACATCTACTAACAGCCCAGGAAGAACACAGAGCAGTTTAACATGGGGAGGCTATCGGGAGTACTATAATTAAAACCATAGGATCTGCAGTACTGCAATGCACCTTGTAGGCCTCAGGTAAATCCTCTCTGAAGAAAGGGCATCCTCAGTCTGTATTTCACAGGGCTCTGAAAAGATAAGCACTGCAGATTAGGACCTTAATCTTATTTTGATGGCATTTTATTAATGACTTACAGTATTTCACAAGTGTATCTTAAATTTGACGAAGTGGAAAAAACTCTAAAGAAATCCATGGACATGGGAAATGGAGAAGGACAAAATTATTTTTTAAAGGATTCTAAAAATACTTGGTTATTGAAATGTTATAGTAATTATGAATTACAATGCTGAGTACAATACAGATGAACCAGTTATGAGTTGAGTACATGGATGGGATCCAGACTGAAGATATTAGGACTGCAGCAACAGTAAATATAAAAAGTGAGGGACTTGGAATTAACAACACATCTGAGTTGTCATTGAAAGCAGTTATTTCTTCAGAAAAAAATTCAGATGATGTATTAAGGGCTTAAAAACCTTCATAATTTATTCCACGCCGTGACAGTTTCTAAATGGCTAACCAACCATGCCTACAATAACCTTACTAAATTTTCTGTGACCTCATCAGACACTGGTTTTTCAGTTTTAAAACAGGGACTTGACTTTATATAGTCTATGAAAGCTGCAGCAATAACTGCAAATAATAAGTCAGTTCCAATATGTGAGGTTTCTATGAAGATAAAGGAGGTACCATCCTATGTGACAAAACAGGCAAATAAAGAATATGGAGACTCTACTTGGATGAAGATATGGAATGATTCAGCTGTCATTAACACTGTGTACATGAACAGCAGAGAAGGTGGACAGCTAAACAAATGTGCCACAATGACCTGCAGGGTTAAACACTGGAGTGTTGAGGCTATGTTTCAACCTGTTTAAGTGCCAAGTGGGGCTGCTGACTCAGTGATTAATGGTTCAGAACAAAGACGGGAGTTTTCATGTCGATCATTAGGATTTCTACAGTTGAAGTATGATGATCTGACATGTCATTAGCTTAAATTCCATGCAGAAAGTATAACACGGACTGTTTGTTATTATTTTTATTTTATATTTTGTAGGGTCTTCTTTTAAACCACAACCAGTTTATAGTGGCTTAGAGTTAGTTATTAGTGGAAGGATTGAGTGTGGGGTTATGTGGATCTTTGGAGAACTTTTTAAAACCATTATTATCTTAGCGTCTGAAGGCCCTCTCTTTCCTGTCTCCCTGTTGTGCGGAGACTTTCTATTTGCATGTCGTTGACACACACTCCCCACAGTCTCATTTCTCTCTTAGCTTTCTCTTTTCCTGCCTCCCTCACCTTTTGTTTGTTTGTTTGGTTGTTTTTGTTGTTTTGTTTTGAGACGGGCTTTTCTCTGTGTGGCCCTGGCTGTCTAGGAACTCACTCTACAGACCCGTCTTGGCCTAATCAGTGCTGGGATTAAAAGTGTGCGCGGCCACCACCTGGCTTCTCTTTCTTCCTTATAATCTTTTCTTCGTCAATAAATTTTCATTCAAATACTTCTTTACTGAAACTGCAATGATTCTATTCTTAACCACATAATAAATCAATGAATTTATCTTTATGTTTGTTATGATTGTTAATATGTCCAGGAATCTTCAAGGAAATGTTTCAGATTGGCCTACTATGGATCCTTTTTATTTGCACAGAGTTCTCTGTGTATGTTTACGATGGGTCACTCATAAGAACGTTTCTCCTGTTTCTATTAAGACAAAAAAAAAAAAAAAAAAGGCCTCTGTTGTGAGTTTGCCAGTTTCTCCTTTACCAGAAGCTACAGTGGAGATTGGCTATGTGATGATGGAGAGTATAGCTTCCAATAGAAGACAACAACCATTGGCAATAAGTTCAATAAGTTGCATTTTTTTTAAACTGTGAAAATGTTCATTAATGTAAATAATGTTTTTAGAAGTTTTCTAAAGCTTTTATTTGAAAACTCAAAAGCTGTAAAGTTGTTATTGTATAGAGTAATTTCTATACATTAATGTTGACTCTGGAAGAATAAATTGTCAAGGGAAGCAAAACATGAAATAAGTGAACATAAGATTGACCAATTGACCAAAGTCATTGCTTCAAAACTGTTAGTTTTTTGCAGATAAGATGGACAGACAGAAGTATGTATCTGGTTGTACACATCCTAATCTGTAGGTTAGATTACTATGCACTGTCAAAGCTAAAATCACTATTCAGAATGATGTTCCCATTCATTGACAATTCAGTATGTATGCCTTCATTTTAGAGCCTCAAATATTCTAATGTGGTATTTTGTTAATGGTTAAATGAACTGTTCTCTGAAGGATGAAAAGCTATCCAATGAAAGGACTTGTGAAACAAATTACATGTGTTTTAAGACAGTTATATGTGGAAAAAAAAAAAAAGAAAGAGACTGTATTTATTAAAGAAAAGGGTGAACTTCAGGGAAATAAGCTGAATCTAGATATAAACTGGGTATTCCTAGTAAGGAAAAGCTAATATAAAACAACTGATACGTTTTATCTTGAGTACATTAATGGGTTTCAAGGATAACTGAAACCCTCAAGAAATCTGGGGGTGAAATCAAATAACTCTGGGCAGAAAGACAGAAGGAGGTGACTACAGACTTTGATAGAGACAGCGCAAGAACAAAAGAGAGCAAGGTGAGCCAGGCCTGAGGGCGTGAGAGTAGGAGAAGTGACCATGCCGCCCCCTCACATCCCCTCTACAGCATTCGGGGGAGAGGGCCACTGCACCCAGCCTGGGGGAACAGTAGAGCTGGCCTTGGTGGGATACCTACGGGGGACCCGGAGCTGAGGACCCAAGAGCAAAACTGGCCCAGCTCCTTGCTGTGGGCCGTACTAGGCCAGCTAGCCAAGGGAGTGCTGCAGAGCTCATCTGTGTAGTGATGGTGAGGGAAAGCTAGGGAGCGGACTAAGCCAGCTGCCACCCAGATCCAGAACCAGGGCTGTGTGTGAGGTGACTCATCCCAGCATTCACTGAACCTATGAACTGATGGAGCATGTGAAAGGGACGAACCTACAGATCCACAACAGCAGGATCTCCATGACACAGGACAACACCAGGGCAGCCAAGAGAGGCCCCACTTTCTGAAAGCCCATCATTGGTGGTGTAGCAGAGACCAGTGGCTTCCAGCCAGACCAATGACTGGAGGCGATGAACATTTGCAAGCACAGAGGAATGAGCAAAAGGATAAACTGTGTGGCTTAGTGAGCCACACTGCAACTTCCAAGACAAGGTTTTTCTTCCTCCTCCTCCTCTTCTGTTTCGTTTTGTTTTTTTCTTTTAAATTTGTTTCTTATTGGTGGGGAGGAGAGGCTGCAAGAGCAAGAGGCAAATTTGAGGGGGACAGGAAGGTAAGTGGGATCAGAATGCATAATGTGAAATTCACACACACACACACACACACACACACACACACAATCAAAAAAAGTAAAAAAGAACAAACAAACAAATCCAACAGGGAAATGTCTAAAACTTAATGAGGAAAAATTCACAGGACCCAAGAAAATTAGAGCTAGAAAAGTATCATGCCGTTATAAAGACAGTGCACAATCTCAAATACAAAGAGAAAGGGATTAACACATTCTGTGGTACCTTTCTCAGAAGAACATATGATGAGACAATTACCATGAAAGGAAAATCTGAATTCCAATGAAGGACTGCATGTACTGGGAAGAGATGATGAAGAATGTGCTTCAGTACAGAACTAGAACTACCACGGCCACCATGGCCCACACAGATGCTATGCACTTGAGCAGCATGAGCGACAATTATCCTGAACTTAGCAGTAGACGGTAGGAAACCAAAGGACACCAGCTTTTAAATCCAAGTAAAATATAACAATTGTTAAAGGTATGATAGTTCTCTTTTAGAAAATTATCTACTTAATCTCATTTTCCTCTCTATTTGCTCTACTCTATTGCTCTACTCTGAATAATAGCTATTTCTGGGTACCTTTAGGTAGTATTTTCAGTTTCTTTTGTTGTTTTTCTCTTGGCTACACTGCCCTTTCTTTTTTTCTTTTTCATTTTCTTTTTCTTTTTTATTTTAAGGCTGGTCTATACTCTGCATTCTAGGCTAGCAGAAGTCTCTACCTTTCTGCTTCTGCTTCTAAAGTGCTTGGATTGCAAGGATATGCAATCATTTCCAGCTGCCTTAAGTTTTTCCATACCCAGGCATTTTTGTCAAAATTTCAAAATTATTAGTTCATTTTTGCATGTGTATGTGGTGTGGGTGTTTGTACATATGAGTGTTTGCGTGTGTATGGGTGCAAACAGATGTGTGGGCGTGAGAGCACATGTGTGTGGAGGCTGGAAGTTGACAATGAATGCTATGAACTCAACAGAATGAAAATATTCTCCATTTCTCTTAATGGTATTCACTCAGGCAGGCTCTCTTTCATGGAACATGGAGCTCGAGCACACCGATTCTGACAAGTCTACCTAGCCAGCCTGCTCAGGGAATCTCCTGTCTCAGCCTCCTGGGTCTGGCATTATAGAAAGCGGCCACACCTGATTAGCTCCTTGCTTTTACACAGGTTCTGGGATTCCTCATCCGTGCATAGCAAATGCTTTATACACTGAGCTGTCTTTCCAGTCCACTAGGCATAATATTTACAGAAAAAGCTGAAGTCATTTGGAGAAAAGTCAAGCCAGTTACATAGTAACCACATCATCATGATAAAGTCACTCAGTATATAGTTGGTGCTTAATAAGCACAAGCACAAACCAGAACAGTATCAGAATACTAACCCTGGAACTATCGAAGGAAAATGTAGAGGCTTGAGAGGGGGATTTTGTGAGAAGAAAATTATCTCAAGTGTAGCACATATAATAAAATCACTGAGGATACAACATTAGACAAAACAATACACATGAAAAAGATGAGGTCATATCGTGAAGCCCATATCCACTAGAAATAGCAACTGCTAGAAATGACTGAAGATTTTCCATTTCCAACAGAGTTTTTTGCTTTATTGACACTAAAATGTTTTCCACATTATGTAAAAGAACGAATGTATGGACAAACAACTTCAAATGCAGGACACATGGTATGGACTAAGGAGAAAAGGATCAGCTAGTCTTTCATGAGCACAGATTAAAATCACACAAAACGGCTTCTAGAAGACCACAAAGCTTTACAGTTTCACAAAGTAACTTACTTGTATAGGGAATCCTCTTAAACCACTAAGATTTCACAGTTTAATTTTGGTGATGTTGGCCTGACCCTTCCCTTCCACTAGAGGAACAAATACTGAGCCCGTCTTTTATCTGCAAGCCAGTTGCATTTGTGATGAGCAGAAAGGCATGGGCTTCTTCTGAGCCACTCAAGACCCTGGTCAAAATCAAATCATTCTGATTCTGGTCCATCATCAAATATATCTATATGCAAGCCTCCCTTATAATAACTACACAATGATAATGAGGATATTTACTTCATCTTCTAATACCAAACTCTCCACATTGGGTAGTGTGGTAGTTGATTATAACTGCCCCTCATAATCTCCTAGGGAGTGGCATTATTAGGAGATGTGGCTTTGGTGGAGTGGGTGTGGCCTTGTTGGAGGAAGTGTGTCACTATGGGGGCGGGCTTTGAGGTTTCCTATGCTCAGGATACCGCCCAGTGCCTCAGTCAACTTCCTGTTGTCTGCAGGATGCAGCGCTCTCAGCTCCTGCACCACGTCCGCCTGCATGCCGCATGCTCCCCTTCATGATCACAATGGACTGAACCCGTGAAACTAATGAGGCGCCCCAATTAAATGTTTTTCTTTATTAGAGATGCCATGATCATGGTGTCTGTTTACAGCAATAAAAACCCTAACTAAGACAGGTAGGTAGGAGTTTCCCAGTCTGAACTGTCCTTATGTACTGTTCTTCATCTGATTTTGACAACTGCCTTGTCTGATTACTGCCTTCTCTAACTTGTAGACATGGTCTCTCTCTCTCTCTCTCTCTCTCTGCCTTCTCTAACTGGAAGACGTGGTCTCTCTCTCTCAGTCTCTCTCTCTCTCTCAGTTCAGCGCTTATCAGAATTAAGGTCACCACACTTTGTTTACCTTCAAGTCCCTATGCAAACTAAAGTCATGATCATTTTCTAATCAATTTCTTTAAAATTAAATTTGATCTCATGTCTTTGCTCTAACACCACTTAAATCTCAAAGTCCAAATTCTTGAGCACAACTACAAGGTTCCTCATGGTCTTTACTTAATTCTCATTTCTCTTTCTTGCATCATCACTTACATGTGGTCCATAAATGTATTTTTTTATGTATCTATGTATCCAACTGTCTGTCTGTATGTGTCTCATGTGTGTGCAGTGTCCTGGGAGGCTAGAAGGTGCTAGATATGACAGCTGTGAGCTACCTGATGTGGGCACTGAGATCTGAACCCAGGGCTTCAACAAGCCCATCTCTCCATATAGTACTCCATACATTTAAAAGTCACACAAGCTCCTGGAACCTATCATTGTCACTGCACCTATGAAGCTTCTCCCTTTTACTTCCCTTCTCTCCACAGCTCATATGTCACTCTTTAAATCTGGACTTCCATTACTTTCTCCACAAAAATTTCTCTCAATTTCAATATGGTATTCAAGTCCCTTTATTTATCCCTTGTGTCATATTTATTTTATTATGACACCTTTTTGTATGTTTTGCAGACAAATAAAACTATTGTTTCACTTTGCAACTAGAACAGCAAGCAGAGAAACTAACAGCATCCAGAACTTAATGAATATGCCACACTGCCTAAATTAAATACTTAGTGTTAACTGTTAATTATTGTTTTGATTTCCATTACTAAGTAGGTTTCCTAAAAAGTACTTAACATTAAAATAGAATTTGGTTCCCTTAAGTTCTAGTAATATGTATCAATGACAAATTTCAAGTATCGATCCTAATAATCCAAAAGTGTTCAAGCATCTGGACACACACATGACAGGCTGCACAGGGTGAACATTGCAATACTGTTTACAACAGGAGGTTTCCAGTAATTAGATCATACCACAGGCATAATGTAATACAACCAGAGCATTGTTTATACACACAAAACCAAAAATAAAGAAACCAAAATGAAGCCAGTAGTTAGCCCTGCAGAATGAAACATTGTATAACTTAATGATTTTATAAATTGTTATGTCTGATTACAAAGATAAACTCACTTTTGTTTAGAAAAGAAGTCTGTGGGGGGTATTTTAGTTCTCATGAAACATTCTTTCTGTCCCCTTCTCTCGAATTAAAACACATGCAACAATTAAGAGGTAAAATTTAATCAAATAAAAAATATTCTGGTGTTCAGGATACTTAATGACTACATATTTGATTTACACCATGGTGTCACTAAATATCCCATATTTTTCAATTGAATTCATTAAGTCAAGAACAGAACAAAGGATGTGTCATGTCTCTTTTGTGGAATAAATGATTTTATCATGCAGTATATTACAATTTGTACTAAGTAACAAGTCTGTTACTACAATGCATGCATGTACAGACACTTTCAGTGTCTGTTCCTAACATTTCCACTGAGGATTTACTATCTATCTCTTGAGAAACTGGCTATAGGCCCAAATCAGCTAAAAAGAAAAGAATGCTCTAGTTAAGTCTTTAGCTTCAAAACAAACAAACAAAAAAGATTTAGGGAAATACACTAATATATATTGTAGTTTGGGAACAAGTCAGCTTTTATGAGTCTACTAAGCCACCAAGAGGGTAGTTTTGGAGATTTAACACAAACTTGCACTTCCCTCGTTAATTTTAAATTCTTTCCTATCCTGAGGGCCATGAGGAGGAGACAGGTGAAAGGGGAGGTAGAAAGGGGAGAAAAGGAATTTATAGGATCTCTTCCAACAGCCAACAAGCCCTCCTACCCACTGAGCCACCTACCTCCCCAGCTGAGCCTTTTTAGATTTGGATATGGTCACCCAATGCCATAAGTTATGTGACATGCTCAGCACAGTACTCTGGAGAAGTTTGGGAATAGAGAAAACAGCAGACATGAAATTCTAATTAATTACTTTGTTGACTGCAACTTTATTGTACTTGTTCTATAACAGAAAAGTTTTGTTTATTCACAAAATCAAGGGCAAATATTGACTCTTACCACACGTCTGACTAGTTTATTGAAGAGTAGTAAGGGCATGGGAAGATCAAAGAGCAATGTATTTTATATCCTGGCAGTTTTATTCATAAAGCATGAATTAGCCTAAACTGAGGGCTCCTATAAATAAATATAAATAAAAATAGAAATCTTTTCCTTTTGGACTGATGGAATTCACTTTGGATTTCACACTTGTTAAATTAAAATGTGCTTTATTAGGTGCAAGCAGTTTCCAGAGTGATTTTCCTGCCTGTTGTCCCCATCCTCTCTAGGGGTGCTGACCTAGAAGGTCAAACTAGATTGCAATGCTGCCTTTTTGCCAGAGACAGAAATTCACACTGTAGTTCAAACGCACTGGCTGTGACACAGGAGAAGTTGCATATATCTCCCAGTGAGTTTCTTCTTAATGTGACCACAGTGAAGGGCTTTCTACAAACCCTGATTTTAGTGTTGTACATTTTCCCTCTAGTCTTCCCTATACCATGTTGTGAGCGATCAAAGGTGTGTGCTCTCATCTAAACAATGCTTCCTCCAAGGGCAGGAATCTGGTCTCTTCAGTACCTGGGGAAGTCTCAAAAGGACTACATGAGCCCACAAACAAGCCTTAACATAAGTAGAAGGGTTAAAAATTGAACGGTGTATTTTTTTGTTTAAAAAAAAAAAAAGGAAAGTGATGTGAAATTAAGGACAAGCTATTTGAGAAATTCAAATAGAGTAGAAAATAACAGTTCTAAATAACCAACGGGTCAAAGAAGTCACAGGGGAATCAAGATACTTTGAGCAAAATGAAATGAAAAGCAAACATATTCAACTTAGTAAAATACATCTAAAACAAGGCTTTAGAGAAAATCACATTTTTAGGGGTTGGTGCTTATGTTAACCGTCTTGATAATATAACATTCTGCCCAAAGAAGCTGGAAAAGTACTTAGTATAGTTTTGGTATACTATCAGCCTTAGGTAAACAAGGCACAGCCTAGTACTCATTTTCTGACACCCCCCCCCCCGTTCCAATTAAGGAACATATAACATATTAGGGGAAAAAATCAGCCAGTGATCTCTCTTTTGGCAGTGACTATTTGGAATTGTTCTTCTGGGGACCCTAAAAGTTAATGTGATGACTTGAAGATAAAATTACTAAACGTGGTCTTCAAATTATAACATTTTCTTATAATCAACTAAGTGTATACACATACAATCTGAGGGAGGCCAGGGAGAGAGCAGAGCATGGCTTATCATCTGTTTTATAGACGAGGAAACCAAGGGTCAAATTAAGCGACCTCTCTGACAGACAGAGCCTGTCTCAAGTTCCTTAACTTTTGAAATCTGTTATGTACATTGTGATCATTCTCACTAAGACTTTTCATATGCTTTGGTTATTATGAGATAGGCTAGTTTGAGTTCTAAACATTTGAAATCTGGATCCATTTTCTTATAGGCACAGCATATAACAAACAGATGTAGCTGGAAGACTTTAAAATAAATGTAGCTCTTAAAGATGAAAATTGCACCCAACATCACAGCTTTTCTTTGCTTATTTGTCAGCTGTTAGGAACCAGAGTACTCGGCAAACAGGCATAGTTTCACAAATAAAGAATTCACTGTTACAGAGTAAAAGTACCAACCTAAATAAAAAGGATAACCCTAGGGCTGGAGAGATGGCTCAGCCATCAAAGGCTAGGCTTTTTTACTATCAACATGATAAAAGCTACAATCCTAAATAAAACCATTACCCTTTAAACCACGGCAGGCAAGTTTACTCTAAAAGTTACCTCAAAAACAAAATAACCCCTGACCCAATCACTAACCTTGCCCCCTATTTGATACAAACATTTGCATTCAAGTCCTTCCTCAAAGCCCCTGTTTAACACACACACACACACACACACACACACACACACACACACACACACGACAAGGCTGTGAGTTACTTGTTACCCTGCATAATAACATCCTCTTTCCCCCTTATAGATTTGTACCAGATGATTCTTAATGGTAATATTATAGAAATTCCAACTATTTAATCATGAAACATTCAATTCTTAGAAAGTGGTGGAGAACTCTTACATTTATGGTTGTGAACCTAGCCTTTAATGGCTGAGCTATCCCTCCAGTCCAAAACAGGGCTGGTTAGGTTTACTACACAGTGAACCAGGTCAGTTAAGTCACAGTCTCTCAAAGGCTATCTTTAAATATTAACAACAGCCACATTCTGTTCTGCTATAAATATTAAGTGTAGTCTCCTTGGCCAACACAACAATATTTTTCTATAACTAACAATGCTCCTAACACATTAAAAAAAATCTATGTTGCATCATATTTTAAAACAGAAACACGCTTGATACTTAAGGAATGTTTGTGGAATAGCTATTTAAAAGACAAGATTGCAGCCAGGCACTGGTGGACCATGCCTTTAATCCCAGCCCTTCGCAACAGCAGGTGGATCCCTGTGAGTTCGAGGCCAGCCTGGTCTACAAAGTGGGTTCCAGGCCAGCCAGAGCTGTTACACAGAGAAACTCTGCCTCAAAAACAAACAAACAACCCCACAAACAAACAAACAAAGCAAGCATCTCTTTGAATAACATCCAAGTCAAGAGAAAGTTCTTGAGAGTCAATGCAGAGTGACTAGTTAATAATAATGTACTGTAGGTGCTGGGGAGATAGCTCAATGGGGAAACGAGGGCCTGATCCCAGTACTCACTTAAAACTGGGCTTGGCTGCATACACCTGTAATCCCCAGCACTATTGGTGGCAGAGACTGGCAGATTCTTGGAGATGGCACTTAGTGTAGCCAAATGGATGAGCTCCAGGTTCAGGGAAGAAACCCTTTCTCAAAAAAATAGGTAGAAACTGATGGAGAAAGACACTATAGCAATCTCTAGCCTCCATACATGAATTGTGCACACATGTGCATATGCCACGGCATGCAACCATGCACAAACATGGGTACACATAAACATAATAATAATAATAATGTGCAATTTTCAAATTGTTACATCAACAAATTTTAAATTATCTCAACACAAAAAGTACATACATGAAGGATTGATATTTTAATTACATAATCATCTATAAGATAAACATATAGCAAAACATCTTATTATACTACAGAAACACAAATCGTACAGTAATTAACTGCCAATAATAAAAATAAGAAGCACTCTAATCAATGGTAAAAATGCATGATAAGCCACAGATTAGGATTTGCAGACCACACAGTCCTAATCATCCCATAAAATACACTAACATAAGAGTATGTGAAACTAGCCAAGAGAACCAAGGAATTCCTAATGCAACCTTAGCTGCCTTGTTAGGCAACACCCAGCAGTCTTCTTGCATTCTGGGCACATAGGCATTCCCTTTGGAAGTCAATGATCTGGAATGCTCTTATCCACTTGACAGCTACAGCACTGCATTGTCTACGGTTGAGACCAGCAATGATGCTCTTGCCCAGCAGGACCCTATGCTTTAAAGGAGTTTTATACAGTCTAAGAAAAAAGGACAGTGACATACGGATGGTTACGTATTTCACAGTATTGAGCAACTACCAAATAGGCTGCTAAATAACACCCGCAATAAAGTAAGAGAAGCAAACAAAAAACTCGATGGTTACCCTTAAAAATGGCTACTGCATTTGTTAATATAAACTGGGAATCCAATAATAGAAATAAAAGTTTATTCTTCCACTTTGATAAAAATTTGCAGAACAAGTGTTATTCTACAGGACAGCTGGTCTGGCTTTTTCACCAGGTCAATAGTGTGAGGGGAAGTGGACAAGGGGACACAGAACATTTGAGTCTCTCCAACTCTCACACTGAAATCTCATCTCAATATTTGATATTTGGAATGGAGACTTAGACAGGAGATTGGAGCTTTCAGGAATAGGACAGTTGTCCTTGCTTTTTTCAAAGGCCTCAAAGAAATAACCTGCCCTTTCTTTCATGTGAGCACAAGGCCAACAGCCCGCCCCACCACAACTGGGTCTGCTGGTGACTTCATCTTGGACTTGTTTCACCTCTACAATTTTGAAACATAAATTCCTACTGCTTATAAGCCACTTGCTTTAAGGCATTTCGTTATAGCAAATTAAATGGATGAAAATAAGAATAACAGATCTGCTCCCATTAGAATTCTGTTGGTATTATGGTGTTACTTGCCTGGGAGAGAGGGAGTTAGGGAGAGGAGGAGGGCAGAGGTGGGCATGACAGAGTGGGAGGATTGAGCCGGGGAGAGAACAGAGGAGAGCAAGAAAAGGGATACCATAATAGAGGGAGCCATTATAGGTTTGAAGAGAAATCTGGCACTAGGGAAATGTCCAGAGATCTACAAGGATGACCTCAACTAACAATCTAAGCAATAGTGGAGAGGCTACCTTAATTGCCCTTCCCCAATAATAAGATTGATGAGTACCTCATATGCCATCCTAGAGTTTTCATCCAGTAGCTGATGGAAGCAGAAGCAGACACCCACAGCTAAACACTGAGCCAAACTCCTGGAATCCAGTTGCAGAGAGGGAGGAGTGATGAGCAAAGGGGTCAAGACCAGGCTGCAGAAACCCACAGAAACTGCTGACCTGAACAAGGGGGAGCTCATGAACCCCAGACTGATAGCTTAGAAACCAGCATAGGACTGACCCAGATACCCTGAATGTGGTGTTAGTTAGGAAGACTGGGCAGCCTATGGGGCCTCTGGTAGTGGATCAGCATTTATCCCTAGTATGGGAATGAACTTTGGGAGCCCATTCCACATAGAGGGTCAGACTGTCAGCCTAGACACATGGGGGAGGGCCTGGGCCCTGCTCTAAATGATATGACTGTAAAGACTCCCATGGAAGGCCTTACCCTTCCTGGGGAACAGAATGGGGATTGGAAGGAGGTTGGTGGGGGGAACAGAGAAGGACAGGATTGCAGGAACTGGGATTGATATGTAAAATAAGCTTATTTCTAATTTAAATAAACACACACACACACACACACACAAGACAATAAGAATAACAAATAATAAAATTCAACATGTGTATCTTAACTGACATGAGCTGTAAACATCCCTTTGATATGCTCATTTGTAGATTAACCAAGTGAGTGTCTGCTTATGATACTAGGAATTAGAATAGGCCAGGCTGACTTGATATTAGTGAGTAGATACCTAAAGGAATTCTTCATTTATAATTCTGAACCACAAGAAGTTGAACTAAATTATGTGGAATTATGAGAAAATATCAGTGTTCAATTTTATAACATTTAAAAAATGCCACTATATATGTAAAAATTCCTACTCAAAACTGATGGAAAGTTTTGCATTACAAAGACTGATACTGTGGTAGACATAAAATACCACAACTGACCTTAAATGAGATCCTTATGTTGAAGGGGTGCCCATCAAGAAAGTAGTCAAAACAAGAAAAGGTAAAACTGAAATCCTGGAGTGAGGTTGACGCTTTACCCTTCTCTGAAAAGCCCTCTCAAACAATGGTGCAGTCCATTGAAAGCAAACCTGTGCAGGCCCCCGCAGTGATGTGGGCTCTCAACTCAGACAGCACAGACAGCAGGAGCTTTCTTCAGGCGGATGCCCACTTTTGCGGGGTGGCTTACTGCAGTAAATGTTAACGACCCTTGCATTTTATTCACACTGAACTTTTAAATATAGTTTAAATTTTTGGTACTCTGTGTTAAATCACAGCCTATAATTGAAGGAAATCAAGGCAGGAACTTTGGAAGCAGGAACTGAATAGAAACCATGGGAAAGTGCTACTTACTTGCTTTCGCCCTTGGCTCACTTAGCCTGCTTTCTTATAGCACGCATGGGAGACGTCATTCTGTAAATATGTTTCTCATACTGGTTAATGAATAAAGCACTGTTGGCCAATAGGAAAGCAAGATAGGCGGGACGAGGAGACAAGGAGGGATCGAGGAAGTAGTAGGGAGTAACATAGTACTACCCATAACGGGCTGGGCCCTCTCCCACCAGTCACTAACCAAGAAAAAGCCCTACTGACTTGCCTACAGGAAAATCTTAGGGCAGGATTTTCTCAGTTGAGAGCCCACTTCCAAGATGACTCTAGCTTATTTCAAGTTGGCATGAAATTATTAAGGACAGTAAATTTCTGGATCCAAGTCTTTTATCAAATATGTTTTGCAAATATTCCTCCTAATCTATAGCCATTTTCTCCATTTTGCTCGTCTTGCTATTTCTTTAATGTACAATTGATACTGAATGATGTACAGTGCAATCAAAATCCAAATGCTCCCCTACTAAATCCAGAAGAAAAGACAAACCCAAGACAAGCTTTGATGAAGACATGGGTCACTGGCTCCCATCCTAGGATGAAGACATGGGTCACTGGCTCCCATCCTAGGATGCCCTCCACTCCTTTGACACATCAGACCCGGCTGAACAGCTTTCTGACTTCAGCCCCCGCCACCCTGTCCACACTGCACCTGTGCCTAGTATTTTAGTAGGGCTAATATATTTATGTACATAAACTGAGTATTCCCTCAACTCCTGGATTTCAAAATCATTAAATTGGATATTATAAGCAAGGGGCATTAATATATGCTCCAGTTTATCAATAGCTACTAACAGGTTCTTTCTAGCTATTACTCTTAAATCATGTAGATAGATCCCTGCCGAGGTCTTATTTTGTAGGCTGAGTATTGTTGGATTTGTTAAACCTGGTAGACATCACGTAGACATCCTGACTGCTCCTATTCTACCCATACAAAGACATCTGTCTCTGTCTTGTTTGGACAGAGTTGAATACCCATCAGTGAGCAAACGTGGTGAAAAGGAAATGCAGTCTTTATTAGGCAGTGATGAATGGACTGAATACTGAAATTTAAACTGGTAATAAATAGTGATGCCTAGACTTTATTCTTCAAAACAATATACTGGCCAGCTGCTAACTCACTCAAACCTTAAATCAAGCACAAGCTTACACGTCTCCTGTCTGGTTCCTTTTTAGGGAGAACAGGCTGGAAAACGCATTGTCAACTGATACCTTCCTCCTTGCTACTAAAGTATTACTATTCTTTATAGGCTTTCCTACCTTACAAATGTTAATCAACATACTTACACTTTCACTTGGGCTAACCATATTAGCTAGGAACATCTGGTATATCACAAGGTATTACTGTATGGAGATCATTTGCAGAAATAATAAAATTGAAAGCAGATCTGACTTTCATTGCTACAACAGACTTCCTTATTCAGAAAGGCTGTAGGAAATGGCTTAGAATACATTAATTTATACTGCTCTTAAATGTCCCTCAAAATGTTTACCATTGTTTAACTCAATTCCTACCACTTAAACTATCATTTACTGGATATGATCTTTTTTTTTTTTTTTTTTTTTTTTTTTATGAACACAGCATCCTCAAAGGATCTAAATCTCTAAATTCTTTCTAGAATTACTTTTTGCAACAAGCAATCAAGGTTTCATCTCCCAAATCCAGAGTGGTATGTGGTGGCACACAACAACACAGATGGTGCAGGTTTAAAATCATCAGCACAGCACACCACACCACAATAAAACAGTAAAGATGGTGTAGGTCTGTAATAACAACAACACACATACTAAACCACAACACAACACAATATACAACACAGTACAGGCATGCAATCACAACAACATATCACATCATACCACAACACAGCATCATGTTGTATCACAGCAATACCACACTACATCGTAAGACCACACCACAATAACATAGATGGTCATGTGTACAGGCCTGCAATCCCACTACAACAGTGCCATATCAGAACACAGGATGCTACGCCACACTACCATGGACTGGCATGTAACTCAGGCCTCTAGTCACAGCAAGCATTTGAAAGTAGAAGGTAGGAGATTGATTCAAGGCCACTCAGGGTTATAAGAGATTCTATTTCAAATAACCATTTTTTTTTTTTTTTAGAAAAGAAAAAAAACAAAAAACAAAAAACAAAAACATTGAAAGGAACAACCGTAGCTCTTGTTTAAAGACTAAAATGTTAGGATTAAAATCTAGGGATGTGTCACATTTCAGAAACTTATGTTTCTTAAAGAGAAGTATTTCAGAAGGACATAATAGTTCTCAGAATGTATGCACATGAAACTGTTCTAAGTAAACTTGTAACAGTGGGCAGTTAATGACTATTGGGGAAGAGAGTTGAGTCCTTTCAGAGGTGCAGCTGCAGGTAAGTTCTCTACAATCCTGTTAACGATGCCATAACTGTGCATGCAACAACTGAACTCAGTGGGTAAGTTTTCAAACAGACGGTAAGGTAGAAGAGCGACGTGTGCACTGGGAGGAGGAGAGGAGGATGTAGAGGAAGAGAGGTGTGACGGGAATGCAGAGTGAATGTAATCAAAGATGCTACAGAGCTACACACAGGTACAAAATTATCAAAGGAAAAACTAAAATATTAAATGCTTTAGAGCATTTCGTTTAACCAGGAAAGTATTCTGATTTACTTTTAGCAATAGGACACACATGCTTTCTTACAACCTAAATATATTACCAACTTCGAAAATCAATCAACTGTTTCCATAGATCATGATACTGGGTGTCAAGGACCAAGATGAAACTGGCCCATAGCAGAAGTCCTAATTTTCTTAGCAAAGTTCAAGACATGTGCTAAAGAAGAAACTAAAAAGCCAAGCATTGCAATTAGTTTACAGTCATCTGAAAGCCTGATGCCTAGGATGCCTAGAAGTACAAAGAATGTGTAGCTTTTGGTTTAAAGAGGATGGTGATGTCAGTAACACATCCTACAGTCCCTGCTTCCTCCTGAGAGCTCATGTGCCGTTCACCTGGGCTTAGTATGAATGTCTTAGCAATGGCTGGTTTTTCCTCTCACTGCTTTTCCGCGTGCACCAAGATGAACTTTCTCCTACGAAAGCACTAATATTAGTAGTTAGTTACTAAGACTTCTCCTCATCTGCCTTGTCTTCTCAACTAAAAAGAAAAACCTGAAAGATATTTTTGAAGAAACTTTCTGATCATCAAGGGAATGCCGTTGGGAAGTGGTTATGAGGCAATGTTATTTAAGAATGTTCAGTATTAGCACATTAGGCCCCAATGCCCCCTGTGGATGCTTGCTTTGGTCACTACTCAATAAACATGTATCTGGGGAAGATGAAAATATTTTTTCTTCCACCACTAAATCTCCTAGAATTTGGCTTTGCTTCGCAAGTACAACTGCAGCTTAGATAGTTTTTATATCAATCTAAAAGAAAAAAAAACCTCTCAATTAATTAAAATATCCCAACTTTAAGAAGAAAACTTGGCAAGCCCAGTCCTACTCCACACCAGCACTATCTATACAAGGTGAAACAGCTCCAAGCATAATATGCCAAGGAATTTGGAGACTCCAAGCACATACTTTCTATTGCAATCACAACAATCTGAGAACGGCGACTTCACTCATTGCTACCTTCAACATTCTACAGTGATTATGTGGGAGTGATAACTTATCCCTCTTTTATTTATTTCAAAATCATTTCCCTCAAAATATAACAATAAATCTTTTTCAAAAGGCTTAGAATTGGTCATTGTTAGAACACTAATATTGAGGTTCCCAAGTTTTATTCCAGATAGCAAAAGTTTAAACATGGCCACACTAACTATAAACTTGGCTCATAACATTAATGATCTCACACCAGCCTGTGGGCACTACAAGGGTGGAGAGAGAGAGAGACAGAGAGAGGAGGGAGGAGAGAGGGTGAGGTAGGGGAGGGAAGAGGGAGGAGGGAGGAAGGAAGGAAGGAGGAAGGAAAGAAATAAAGCTAAATGAGAAAGAAAAAGAAAGGAAGGAGGGAAGGAAAAAAGAAAGGAAGAAAGAAAGAAAGCTAGCTAAATAACACAGCCCTTGAATGTTTAGCAATATAGCTTTCTCTTGGCAAGAATCTAACAAAAAATTTCTAACAAAACCTTGACTTCTAGGTGTACTGAGTGGATTTTTTATGGGATGTCCATCCTTTATAAATGTTATAATAAGCTTCTAGAATCAGCAGAGCAGACTACTAAAGTCAAAAATAGCTTATGATGCTAACCGAGGGCTGGGATGGATCTTTATGAGGACACCTATAAATAAAACCTCAGTGCTAAAACTGAAATAAATAGTAGTAGATGTGGCTATTTCTAAGAAGTGTTTCCTTTATTTTATACTAAAGTAAAGATTATTGATTCTACTAATAATCTCTGACAAAGCTCAACTGTATGAAGCAACACACTATGAAAACAACTTCTATCCATAAGCTTTCATAAAGCAGCTGCTATGTGGAGGGAAATGCCTAAGACTCCAGACTCAAAGCGAGGTAAATACCTCTCAGACCCACTAGGATAGGTACTATTGAAAAAAGACAAGCAAATAACGAAACAATCAATCCCAAAGGCAAGAATAATGAGTGCTACTTCCTGGAGAAATCGGTATGCTGTGGTGTTCGTGGGTATGTAAAATGGAACAGTTGCTATGGTAAACAGTACAGCAATTTCTAAAAAATTAAAAATAGACTTTCCATACAAAACAGCAATCCCACTGAATATACAATGGCAAAGAGTTATTTGCATATTTGTACTTGTAGTAACATTCACATTCACAGCAGCCAAGAGGTGGAAGTAACCTTAATATCCTTAGAGATGAATAGATAAAGGAAATATGGTATATGCATACAACGGAATAAAATCCACACTTAAATGGGAAGGCAATTCTTATAACACAACATGGAGGAGCCTTGAAGAACATATCCTAAGTGAACTGAGTCAGTTCACTTAGGGAGTCTACATATGAAGATACACCAGGAAGCACAAAGCCAAATTCATAAAAACAGAGACCCAGAGAACACACATAAAATGGCTAAGCTGATAAATTTTACATGATTTCTACTTTGCCTACAGTTAAAATAAAAATATTCTTAAAGTGAACTCTGGGGTGGAAGGAAAAAAAATATGTCAAAAGTTTGCTCAGTGGTTAGGCAAAGTGTTGATTGTATGTAGAAGTAAAGCTTCCTCAGAGAGATATGGAAGTTAATGACTCATTCCCCAAAGAGTTGTAACACTCATTTTTATAACACAAAATTGTCTTTGTCCTTTATCACCTGCAGCACAGCAATTCCCACAAGAGCACTTGTACTTCTCAGTGGTATGGCAGCCCTGTGCCATTCTGGACCTTGTCTGCCTTTCATTCACAGCTCTTGGTTCTGTCCTACAAGCACCAGAGAGTACAGGAATACCTAGTTCTTTGTTGTGAACAACTTTTCTTATTGTAAAAGGCTTCACAGAAAACACCCCCAGGGCTCAAGATAATGAGCAGACACAAAGGCGTGCCACTTTATTTACAATTTAGACTTTCTATCTGAAAATGCAAATGTGAAAGGCTCTTTAATGAATTAATTTCTAATTAACACACAAACAGACCTCACTATGGCACTTCTGCATATCATTTTATTAGTATTGTTGCTCTTCCTCTGCTCATCTCCCGCTAACTCCTTGTGCCCTATTGGAAAGCCCCTCCTTGTGCAATCACCTGGGATCAGACCTTGAGAGACTGCCTGGCTGTCTTGTTCTCCCTGAAAGAACCCTCAGGAATCTACCACATGCTGTTCAACAGAACACTCTGGGCTAAATAGCAGGAGAGAAGCATCACAGGTTCGGAGCAGGCACGGATAGCATTTTCATTTGTGTTGACTATTAAGTAATTAAACGGTCTGAAATGATAGACGATTTTCAGTCACTGTGATCTCTGGGGTAGTCTGCACATATACAAACATGAAAAAAGTCTCAGCACTAGCTAGCACCAAATATGAAATTACTGAAGCACTCCAATCAATTACTTATACTTTCATCACTAGGAAAGCACTAGAACTGTATTTCTGGAAATAAGGAAAGCAATGTAGGCAACAGACCCATGTTCTTTAAATTATACTGATGGGCAACATTATGTACTCAAATTGGTTTAGATGTTTCAGAAAAGTCTGGTTTCAAGCATTTATTAGAAGCTTTATTAGCTTTTAAAATGGTTCCCCTGAAAAAGGAAAAGAAAATGAGTCAAATATACTAAATGTCATTAAGTTTTCAACAAAGTTACTGAAATTAATGAACATCCAATGAATGTCCTTACACTTAGTATTTAATTAATAATAAATCTTCAACTGAAAGAAGCAAAGGCTTTTCTTTGTATCTCTTACTTGATTATCATTTAAGTTAAACCACATGGGTAAGTGTCATGTTTGTCAATTTTTGTGATACATTTTAATTTTAATAACCAGGTATGTGATTGAGTGACTACAACTATATTTTTGCTTTGATTTTTTTTTTCAGGGCTATACAAATTATGGCTGGATATGATGACACATTCCTGTAATTCCAACACAAGGATGGAATGGGGGAATGCTATGTATTTAAAGCCAGCCATGAATCCAAATCAAGACCCTCATTCAAAAAACAAACAGGCAAAATTCTGCTGGTGGTTAGGAAGACACGAGCTCACTGTCGTATTATTCTGTTGCAGAGAAGTTCCTCCAAGACTAAAACCTTCCACGTTGGAAGGAAACTCCTCCAGAAACAGGGTGTTCTAAGACATTTCTCAGGCAAGCTGGGCTCCTAGAAGAAGCAGAGTCTGGTCAAGCTGCCTACCTCAGGCTCAGAGCAACTGAGCCACATGAAAAGGGCGACTTCTGACTTGATGTGCACCCCAAGCTTCCAGCTTTCATGAGCTGTACCCATGTTAGGTGGGTTTTGGTGATGCAGCTGTCTTTGAGTCTTTTCTACTCTGTAACCTCTCACTCATACTTTCTCTAAGAAAGTGGTGGGGCAGGCCTTTAATCCCAGCACTCGGGAGGCAGAGGCAGGTTAATCTCTGTGACTTTGAGGCCAGTGTGGTCTACAGAGCTAGTTCCAGGACAGGCTCCAAAGCAATACAGAGAAACCCTGCTTGGAGGAAAAAAAAAAAAAAAAAAAAAAGGAAAAGGAAAAGAAATAGAGACTGGGTTCTGCTTCTTGCTGGAATCCTCTAGAAGAGAAGTATGAGCAAGGGGATATGTGGCATTGTTAGAGCAGTGTTCTAGGGGAATCAGACCAACAACACAGCAAAGGCTATCAGAAGGCTAAGCAGGAAAATCAGGGATGTTTCAATGTTGAGAGCCAGTGGTCAGCAAACTATCTGTGGATATGGCCTTTTCATAAATAGATCAGGCCTTGGGAGCCACATGTCCTGATCCCAACTGCACAGATCCACCATCACAGAACAAAAGCAGGAGCAGGTCAGATGCCTGTAATTAATGTGCCTTTTTCTATTCAACTTCTTTTTTTAAATGGGGCAAGATGGACTGGGTTTGTACAATTTATATAAAAAAATAAATATCAGAACTTGGCAAAGATGCCAGTGAAAATACAGAGAAGTGGACCTAAAAGTTTAAAGATAATCTGATTGACAGGTCTTAGGGACGGACTAGATGTCTTAGTAGACAGAAAGAAATGTTCAGGATGACTTCTAAATGTCCAGGTTGGAACTAGGTGTGTACGGGTATATTTACTACAAGGGAGAATCTAAGTCAGGGAGCAAATTTGTTAAGAATAATTCTACTTTGTTTGGGGCAGTTTAACTTGAGGCTCTGGAGGGTCACCCCCTGTCACCGACTTCTCAAACACTTGCCTGCTTCCACGGCTTCTCAACCAATACATTTTCTCCAGTTCTCCCCACCTGTACTGGGTACTTTTCTGGTTGCTGTGACACAGTACCTAACGAAAGCAACGTTAAGAAGAAAGCGCTAATTTTGGCTCCCAATTCAAGAGTATACTCTAGCAGGAGCACGAGGTGGCCGGTAACACCAAGTAGTCTGGAAGGAAAGACAGGTGGGCTTTACTTTCTCCCTTTCACTCAGTGTAGTACCCCAGCACTCAGAATGGAGACGCCCGTATATGGAAATCTTCCCACTGAGTTAAACCGCAGAGACACTTCCAGAGATTAGTTTTGGAGATGATTCTAAATCCTGCCAAGTCACTTTTCAAGATTTACCGTCAAATTGACAAAGCTCTCAAATTTCTCCTCATCCCGATTTTCCCAACACCTTGCTCAGTTGTTTTTGATCTGGCCTCAGAATTAGCCAGTAGGCTTTAGACTAGGGTAAAATCAAAACAAATCCAAAGTATGTATCTAGCCATGTCTCTGCCTAACCTTCTCCAGTAGCTTCATAGCAAAGCACTAGCCCTGCCTTTTATGAGCAAACCCTTGCCGACTTGCGATAAACGGACAGTAGCAAGCGACTGTGGTTCTCTCTTTATGGGACACCCTGTTACCTTCACCTGAAAAACTCACTCCATAAGACTTGCAGCCATTATGCAAAAATCTTAACATTCTGTACAGATCATGAAAAAGCTCATAGCCCCCCTCCCCCAACACCTCTGTCTTTTCATGAGCTTTAAAAGGTAAAAGCACACAAAAATCAACAGTAATCATCAATAGTAATTAGCTCCCTTTTCTGTCCATTGCTCAGGACTTTGGAAGAGTCTTCATCAATTTATCACAAGAAGACCGCTGGGTGACTCTTGTTCCTCCCACACCTGGTTCCTGCTGCGGCTCCTCCTTAGCTGGCGGCTCCTTTGTAACTGTGCTCTATACTTCGTGACCAACTACTGTTTTCCGCCACACTGACACTTGTGTTTCTGATTTCTAAGCCACAGGTGAGAGACACAGCTCTGGTGAGGGCTCATAGTCCTTGTCTGAGTGCCACCTGCTGTCGCTTGAGAGGTTTTCTGCGGTAAGATTCTCCAGAAGGAACTGTGAAGGCCATGATCTAAGGAAATTTATAATGTAAAGTCTTCTGTTCACAGGTGATCCTGCTCAAGCGGTTCCTGTGTGTGGGTGGTCAGTCACCTTCTTTGACTCGTTACATGTCTTCTTTCATAGTCATCTCTTCTGTTTCTGCAAGGGCTTTAACCTCTGGCTTACACAATTACCACAGATTCTCAGCTGATCTTCTGCTTCTAGCTCCTCCCATCGTAAGTCTATTGTTTTCAAGGTGGTATTCTGTAATCTTAAATAAACTCCCAAAGAAATTGGAAACCGTCTGCCTCAAGGTCACACTCCTGTTTCCAGTCTTGGTCTGGGGAGATAGTTGGGCCTTTCTCATTCCTTCTACTGGCGGGCCCCCATGCTCTTGCTTTGAGATTTCCTTAAGATGCCTCTAAAGAGCAATGAGTTCCTTCTACCCATCTTCATCCTTCTAGGTTTAAATGCTGCCTATTATTTAGAGCTTTCTCTGTTGACAAATATCAACTATTCTTGCCTTACATTTGTTTACTACTGTTTATATCTATATGTCTATCCATGAACTTCTGTGCCTATCTCCACTACTTTTTTTTAGGATATAGATTTTATTCCTCCTTGGAATCTTCACAGGCTCAACATAATTCAATAGATTGGAAATAAATACTAAAAATATGTTTCCTCACAACAAATATTTTAAGGGCCAAGACTTTAATTTTGTATCTGTATGTCATGTATCTGGAGTGTTTAAGGGCCTAGTGAATGTACTCAAAAGATACACGAATTTCACGTATTCTCTCATTTAACAAACATTTCCTGAGTACCTCATGAACAACAGACACAAAGGTTGGGAATTCACAAAGGGAATTTAATTTAAAAATTGAAAATGATTCAATCTTCCATTGTTTTGAAGTATATTCTTTTCCTACCAGAGAGAGAGAGACAGAGAGAGGGGGAGAGAGAGGGGGGGAGAGGAGAGAGAGAGAGAGAGAGAGAGAGAGAGAGAGAGGGAGAGAGGGAGCAGACAGCTTCACAGTTCCTCTAGGGTCAAGTTTTCATAGTGTGACTCATTACTTTTCACAAATTCCCTAGGCAAAGATGGTCACATTTAGACTTTAGCACAAAAATTATTCTCTGTCCAAACAAAACTGATTTTATGAATTTGGTCAACTCAGATTGACTTGTTCTGTTCTTTTCTTTTTGATGCAAACCCGCAAGAGCACGTTGATTATTCTACAGCTCAGGGTTATACAGGTCAGCTTTAACACTTCTAGAAAATGGGTTTCTAAAATACTGTGTGCTACTGGGAGGGAGGGGGCACCTGATTATTAATTCCTCCTTCTTCCTCTGGATAAAAAGTGTCCTTGCTGATGCTGAATTTGGTTCAAGAACTAAGAAAGCCTGGCAATTATAAACATTCCCTTAAAAGGAGAGCCACAGATTGTTAGTTCAAGTTCTTCAGGAATAGTGATGAAAGGGAAGAGCCTACAGACTGTTAACTCTCTCAGAACAGTGAAATAAAAGTCAGTGATTGAGGAAACAAACCTCACTTAGTAACTCCATCTTGTTTGTATACTTTTATTAGATGCTGTATATTGAGTTCATTGAAACCAAAAGGAACTACGCATCTGTTTTTCCCTGACTTTACTCCTGAGAAAACACTGGATCTTGATTAAGTAAATTAGAAAAATAAAGCTAAAGGCATACAAATACGTGTGTGATCTCCTATTTATCCATACCCTACCCAAAACACTATACTATGTTTAAAAAAAAAAGATAATAAATCCAGTCTAATTACTTTCATTGAATAAGTTTGCTAGTCACTGAGGAATGTGTCAAGTACAAAAACAATACTAATTGTGCAGACACTCTTGCTCAGATACATGAATATAACCAACAATCTCTAGAAAGACTGTTGTATCAGTAAAAGGTTTTTTTGGGGGGGTTCATATTTAAAAAAATTGACACCCCAAACACTGTAAAGAATATAACACCTCCTTGGCAAAATACTATTAAAATTTCAACCTTCAAAAATGAAGGGTTTCTGTACCCCAATATTAAGCCTCTCTACCAACATAGACAATCAAACCAAGCCGAATTAAGAATTAAAAGTCCAGGTTTAATGAGTAAAAGAATCCTGGGTGATCTCCAGGCCCCCAGAGCAAAGGACAAGGAACCTGAAAACCACTGGCCTTTCTGTATGAAGCTATTTAAATATCCTGTAGGTGTGGTCCTGAGCATCTCTGGAGGAGGAGCCAATGGTTAGGGAACTTCCTGAGACTGGGCAAGGTGTGTGTGTGGGGGGGGGGGTGGCAGACTAAGTAGAGCTCCACCCAAATAAAAACTCTCAATGGTAAACAGTGCGTAAAGTGACAACTACTATTCCAGCTTCATTTGTTGGAAGAAGTTTAACACAATTTCACACTAAAGTGATAAAACTCTCCATAAAAAAAAAAAAAAAAAAGACTGCTGTGAAACTAGGATATACAGCAGGAAAGTAAATTGCTTCAAGCCTGAACTGTTCTTATTAGTTTAAGAAGAAACCATTCTGCTACTAACAGTAATAAGATTAATACTAACTATTAAGTTTGGTGTGTATGTGTAAGCATGTGGGTGCAGAGACCAGAAGTTGACATCTACTCTCTTCCTTGATTGCTCTCCAATTTATATGTTGAGGCAGGGCTCTTGAGTTAATACAGAGCTTGTCGATATTCAGCTTATCTCACCAGCCAACTCCTGGGGCTTCCCATCTCTGCTCCCAAGTATTGGGATTACAGGTGAGTCATTACACCCACTAGACAGTTACACAGGGGCCGAAGATCCAAGCTCTGGTATTCACACTTGTTTGCCAGGTGTTTTACTCACTGAGCCATCTCTCTAGCCTCAATATTAATTATTAAATACAACAACTTCAATGATATTTTCTTCTCACTTTTCTGTTAAAAAGAATTTAAATCTTAGTTTTAAAACCAAACTTGGCACATTAGTAGCCAAAGAAACACCAGAGCCACATTTTAAAACATATTAGCATACAAAGATTCCATTTAAAAAGTACGGCTGAGAGATGGCTCTGAAGATAAAGGCACTTGCAGCCAAGCCTGACCACCCGAGTTTAATTCGAAGAACCAACATAGTACAAGAAGAACTGACTCTTTCCATTGCATGCATGCGTGCACTCACACACACGCACACTCTCTCACACACACATACACAAATAAATAAGCATTAAAAATTAGAACAAAAGTAATTAAGTAGGCTGTTTAAGAATATAACATTTTTGGTTGTGAGCCTAGGGAGGGAGGGAGGGAGAGAAGGAGGGAAAGGGAACTGGGATCGATATGTAAAATAAGGGAAAAAAAAAGAATGTAACATTTAAAAATCCTAATCTCAAGAAGCAAAAATGTTACATTTGATAGTGATCACAGTATTGCCATTGCCAAGTGTCTACTCTCTGATTCACTATTATCAAAAAAATATATTCATAAGTCTTAAAAGCTGAACTCTCTACATAAATAAAGAGGGAACATTCATTTTTGAACATCTCTCATTTTGACTTGGAAAGGGCCTGAGCTAGAATGACCTGAACCACAATTACGCACATCCACAACCGGCCTACTGCAGTCAAGAATGTTTGTTTGTAACATTTGGTGGGGATGAAATGGCAAGTGCAAAGGCCATCCTTTAAAAGGTTTTCCCAGTATATGGAAAATCTTACTTTCTCATTTATATAAAGCGGTCCTGCGACTCAGAGAAATACAAGTCTTCTGAAATAGAAACACCAGAGCAGCCTTACTAAACTTAGCATTGTTCTCAATGATGGGCATATTTCCTGAGCTCCACCTTAGCAAACAAATGTCAAAGTACTGAGAAGTCAGCAGGCTTTATGTCACACAGCAGCAGATTTAAGAATGAAGACAGAAGCCATGTTACGGACAGTACTGTTACTCTGTTGGGTGACTTACACGATACATATATTGTCTCCCTCCAGTTCAAGCTGTGAACCACCAAGTTTTGTCAAAGGTTGTCCTAACTCACATCAAATCAGCTTGATATGAATGGGCCAACTTAACTCTAACCACATACTAAGTTAGGAACGTGTGCTTCGTTTCTCTTTTCTAAAGGTCAGATGCCTGGGACCTCTACAAACAGTAGTACTATTAAAGGGAAAATTCTACATGGTTCCAAGAATGGCAAAAACATCTTCACAGAGGAGACTGTTGATTACTAATTGAATGAAACTAAAAGCACAACCGTAGAGCCTGAAAATAAGCATACCAAGCTCTGCAGAGCCACGACAGGGAGTGTGGTTCTGAATGCCTTGAGAGTCAGTCACCTCTTTTCCTTCCCATTGTCTTCTAGAGCCAGAAAGGAACAGTGGGTTGCATCAAGCATTTGAGAAAGAAGCAGCCTCAGCAATAAACTTAATTGTAAGCTGTTATCTAATGTTCACTAAGTGATATATCTGTTACTTATAAACATGATAAGAATAATACAGTCTCATCTAGTGCCTTAAATGAACTGCTTATTTGAATATTCACATATTTGTAAAAGTAGTAGCTTATAGCATCTCTGAATCATGCCTGTAATACTAGTATTTTGGAGACTCAGGCAGGAGAAATGCTAAGACAAGAAGGCTAGTCTGGGCTACTAATAGCTGTGAATACATGTTTCTCTTATTGGTAGATTAATAAAGCTGTTTCAGACAATGGATAGATAGGATTTAGCCAGGTGGCAAATCCAAACAGGGAAAAAGAAAGATGGAGTAAGGAAGACGCCATGTAGCTACCAAGAAGGCAGTATGCCTGGCCATTCTCTGGTAAGATAAGGCCTTGTGGAGATACACAGATTAATAGAAATGGGTTAATAGTTAAGAAAGAGTCAGCCAATAAGAAGCCTGAGCTGTTGGCCAAACAGTTTATAATTAATAGAAGCCTCTGTGGGTTTATTTGGGACTTAATGGGTACTGGTCTAGGCGGGACAGAAACTTCCATCTATAGACTACCACACAGAAATAGTTATCAAGTGAGAGCTGTTCTCAAAGGACCACTTTCCCCTTCCCCCAAAAAATATCTTTCTTGTGTTATGCAATTTACATGTCTATTTTATCACCAAAATTAACCAAACATGTTTTAAATCTCATTTGATTTTTATTACTCACAAAAGACACATGAGCAGAAAACCAGCATAAATAGTACAAGATTCACATCTTTTTTCTTTAATCAAGAATAAAATAGGGGCTACAGAGATAGCTCAGAGATAGCTCAGTGGTTATTGTTCTTCCAGGGGATTAGACTTCAATTCCCAATACCCAGATCAGGCAGTTTACAACCACCTCTAACTCTTCCGGGGTATATGAAGCCTCTGACCTCCAAAGGCACCCACATATATAACAAAGTGGGCATTTCCCATAAAAATTATAAGAAATATCTTGTAAGTACAGGCAGAGAAGTTGATCAATTTATAATCCCAAAAAAGTTTAGAGGGAAAAAGAAATTACTGAAAGATATGGAATATTCCAAAAATGAATAGTTTGTTATAACAAAACTTTGACCATTAGTCATAGCAAACTATTCCTTCTCACAGAAATGAATGTGCATTATCTATATTTAGTAAGATAACATCATAGAGCAATATACAGCTATTTCCACTGCTAATTTACATAATGGAAAGTGGAAACGTTTGCTGGTTCCACACCCCAAGCCAAGATATATAATTATCTTTGCCAAATGTTCAGCAATCTACAGAGTTTGAGTGCATGAGACATCAATGGCCAGAGCTACATCTGTTTTAGGGACATTTATGTGAAGAGAAGGGAGAAATCTGACCCAGTCTATAATCCGGGAAAAAACGTGGTTTAGGCTTTTATTTTAAATAGAAAATGGCCATAAGATTTGCAGCTAGAATATTTAAAATCATACTGTTTAAAGATACTACATCAAAGCAGAGTGAAAACTTTAGGGGGAAATATCCCATTGTTGGGAGTTTATTCTTAGTGCACCATTTTTGTGTGCTTTAAATGATAGCTTTGCACACAGCAAAATAAACTACACTCACAACAGACCCCTATGTTTGCACAGTGCTCTCCATTTCCATTATGCTGACTTGGATCTTAAAAGATGTGCCTCCAGAAACTTTCAGCTTTGTCCATGGAGCCAGGGGACTCCCAGAGCTGCAAACCCTTTCCTGTTCTATAACTGAATCCAAGGAGAGTCTTCAGAAACAATTGCTGCCTCATTGAACATGAACCTTACTTTTGGAACATGAACTTTACTCAGGGGAGAGGATTAAGAGCTTAGGATTAAGAGCTTAGGTGTCCACAAGCTTGAAGAAACTCTGGGGCCTAAGCATATAAAGAAGAAACTCTTGGCCCTATGTATAGAATATATATGTGTCCTTGGTCTACAAAAGAACAGTTTAATTTGTTTCAGAAAAGAGGAGAGAGAGAGAGAGAGAGAGAGAGAGAGAGAGAGAGAGAGAGAGAGAGCAGCAGAAAATACAAGGACAGACATGAACACAAGTAGAGAAGAATGCTTGGAAGGACCTCTGAGGTCCTCTCTGAAGGTGTCACTGCACTGAGAATCATTGGACAGACAGAAGTGACTTTAGTCTAGTCAACAGTGTGAGAGCCATGCCACAGATATCCAGAATGCCAGATTATAAACCCAAAGAAAGTAAAACACAACGTTACTCCTAAACAACTCCATAACATCAAAGTGCCCTTGGCTTCGAAAAGGAAGGCATTACAGCACAAGGAAGACAGTGGTACAGCAGGACAAGACAGTATCCGAGCATCACAGAGGAGCTCATTTCACAAGGTGGGAATCAGAAAGAGCAGTTAGGTTGCAAAGAGAGCAGAAACAAAGGTGTACTTATCACACTGCTATCCCAACAGGTATAGTTTAATAAATGTAGAAAAATTCCAAAACACCAAAGTTGGCTTTTGTCTCTTTAGAGAGTAAAGTTTGGATACTAAAAATAGGTCATTTCAGGCCCAGCAGTGGTGGCAGAGGCAGGCAGATCTCTGTAAGTTATTGTAGGCCAATCTTACTAAATAATACTATTGTACTTTAAAAATGAGAAAATGGAGGTTCCTTTGATGTAGGATCATATTCTATATTCATACATCACTGGAGAAGCAGTTCAAAAGTACAGTTCACAAACCCTGGGAAATCTCAAAACCATTTAAAAAGAGTCTACTGGATCAAATGATTAGAGTAGTAACATTATGCTGTGATTTGCCCTTGTCACTGTTTTGACATTTGCAGTGATGATAGAAAAGCAGGCAAACCCTGAATTGTCCCATGAATTCAGTCAGTGGCACCAGCCATATGGTAAGGCCTTTGACTTCTGCATCTTGACAGGCACTCTACAGTGACTAAAACTAAAGGTGTGTTTCAGTTGAGAAGATCCTGATGAAAAAAACGAAAATTCTTTTAATTGTTTGAAAATTTAACCTTTACCACCATATTCTTTGGGTTGGAACACTCAGCCAGAACCTAAGAGCACGATGACTGTTTTGACAGAGAGTCCTTGTGCAACTGTGAGCTGAAAAGGTAAGACTCTTTTCATATACAACTGGAACTTGAAAGAAAAACTCACCAATCTTGAGAATTTGCTTATTCTGACTAGGCAACAAAGTGAGCTTCTTCCCATTTCAGGAAAGACTAGAAATTGTCATTAACAATGATAATGTTGAGTACTCAATAGAAAATTATGATTAATCAATACCTTCCAAATGGCCAATACATAATGCTACCAAGTCACAATGAGTAAGTAATTCAAAGTGTAAAATAAACAATGGGTTTTAATGGAAAACAAATTATCAAGTGTTTATTGATTTGATTTTTGATTTCACATTACCCATAGCACAAGAAATTATCAGTGGGATTTTGGTACACTGTCAAAGGATAATTACCACAATTATCTGAAAAGGATGCTAACCGCCCTTCCTTCCTCAAACTACACATTTGTATGAAGTCAAATTTTCCTCCTATAACCTAACCAAAACAACTTAGCACATAAAATAGAGTGAATATAGAAGCAGATATGGGTCTTCAGCTGTCTTCTTTTAAGCCAGTAATTAAGCAGTCTGGGGAAAATGTAAAATATTACAACTCCTCTAAATGTTTTCTGTTTGGGGATTTTTTTTTTGGTCTGAAATGGATGCTATTCGTGTAAAATCTATAATGGAGTTTTATTATTGTTATTTCAAAAGTACTTAATACATGTTTTAAATTTTCACTTTAATTTCTAGTAAATGAATTATTGATAACAACAATCCAAATAATCATAGTTCTTGGGAATGCTTAATCATTTCTATAATTCTAAAGAGTTCCAAGACCAAAAACTTAGAGGATGTTGAACCAAAGCCATAACACCTCTTTGTACACAGCATACATACAACAGAGTTTAGGGACAGGAGACAGTAGCCTTTGGTTTCTTTTATATTCTGGACGTTGTGTCTGACTTTTAAAGCAGGACATCCCTACCCACACACATCCATCACAACTGACTACTCAAAACATGGTGACTAGCAAACATGAAGATTATCTTATCAACTGTAATTCTACAATTCAAGAAAATACTAATAGTTTTAGAAGTGTGCTGTCTTCACTAATCTGCAAATAATAAAAATAATAGTAACTGGGAAGGTAAAAGGAGCAAATGGCCAGTAAACCTAGTTGAATAATCCTGTGGAAAAAAAACAAAAAATTTCTAATGTGTGATTTTCAAATAAACTGTATTTCTAATGAAAGACCAAGACTGACATAAGCACTATATGATGTAATAGTCACCTAGTCAAGCCTCTCAGGGTATAGCTGGAACATAAACATCTTAAAACGTGTTCTTAACTTATCACAGGTCAGGTGCTCAATAATTCCTTCAAATTGCCTCTGAAATCTCTATCACAATTATTTGAAACCCTCTGACATTTTACAGACATTATATATGCACATGAGTACAAATACAGATTACATGTTTAATTCTTGGCAACAGTGTTTTTTTCTTGCATAGTTAGTTCCAAATTAAAATTTTTGAATTGGGGGAAAACAATTATTAATTATATTGCCTGTTTATAGAGGGAAAATGTCACAAATTCTAAATAACACAAACAAAATTGCACTCTTAAGTTGAGTCAGTAAGTATTCTGTCATTGAGCCAGTAACTCTAAAATTAAAAAGTGAGTGAATTTCCTGGACTTGACAAGTTACCTTACAAGTAAAAGATTAAAACAATGAGTCATAGAGAGTTCAGGTGAGGGTTGTTTACAAAAAACCTAAAGCTAGAAATATTATTTTGAAGGAAATGACATTAGCAACTTTATCTGTTAAAACGGAATAGTCTTTGATAAATATAACTATAATAATCTTTTTTGTTTGATTGTTTTTTGAGACAGGGTTTCTCTGTGTAGCTTTGGCTATCCTGAAACTCACAGAAATCCACCTGCCTCTGCCTTCCAAGTGCTGGGATTAAAGGTGTGCACTACCACATCTGGCTAAAAACTACTTTCACTTTACGCGATTATTGGTATTGTATTTTCATTTATATGATCAGAACATTTACCCATTCATGCACAGGGCAGATAGACATTTAATGTATCTCAGAGGATTGCTGCTTCAATGAGTTTCCTTAAGGACAGTTCTTAGCCTATTGTTTCATAGTTGTCCCTTAACTACTGGGTGGCCCAGGAAAGATACTGTACATTTAGTAGCTGCTGCAAAGCCTATACGCTGTTTTAGACTGCTGAGTGGTTTGGGAGGTTTTAGACAATACTACAGGAAAAAATAAATGAGACTTACATTCAGACTCAAACTGTCTACATTATTAGAAGAAAAAAATGATCTTCAATAAATCAGTTAACCCTCTAAGACTGATTCCTACAGATTAGCAGCTGTCATGAATAATGACAATAGGAAAATGAACAAATAATAAATCTTTCAACAAATCTCATACAAACATGGCCACAATAACTGAGAACATGGACAAATCTAATGAGTTCTAGATAGGATGAGACATTGGACAAAAAGCTTCTAGAGCACCTTCCAAATACCAAACTGAAATGATATAATAAATTCACTGAACCTAAACAGGTGCTCTAACCCTCTTTCCTGGTCACAGTAGACAGGTATAACTTTATGCTACATAAACTGTAAATTAAACACAAACACCAAGTACATTGTTTAAAGAAATATAGGAAATCTAAGGAAAGAACAAGATCTGAACACATTGGAAATACCAATAACTAGATACTATCATTTTCTTAAAGAAGGGGGAACAAGCTGCAGAAGAATGTGCTGATATGATTTCTTTTATTTTCTATCACTTTGTCTATTCCTGGGATGAAACGATAAAATTTCCCCCAACACACTTAACAAATATTCAGAAGAAAATTAAGTCCAAGAATAAGCTCACTAAAATTTTATTCCTGAACAATTAAAAGAAAACAAATTTCTAACTATTATATAAGGTAAGCCTAACACAGAAGACATGAAACTAACAGTTATAGTATGACTTGAAAATCAAGTCAAAAATTTTGACTAAGATTACACAGAATAATCAATGCATTATATACAGTCAGGACTCACTATGTGCTTAGTTTTTCAGTAATACTTTCCTTCAAAAAAATCCCACTGATCAAGAAATTTTCAAATTACTTGGTATAATTTACACATTAATTCAAGTGTAAGGTACAATCTAAAACAATGGGAGCCACTTATTGAACATTCTAAGCAACCATAGCAGAATTCACATGCTTTTAAGTGCACATGGAACATTTACCAACAATTCCCCAACACACACACACACATACACACACACACACACACACACACACACACACACACATTCGTTCTTTTAACAACATAGCACATGCTGAGCCAAAAAAAAAAAAAAAAAAAAAACAAAAACAAAAACAAAAAACAAAGTTTTATATAGAATCATGCAGAGCATGGCCTCTGTATACAATGAAATTAATTTAGATATGAGCTATAGAAAGTACTTGGAAAATTTTCCAAGTATTTGGAACTTAAACAGCACACTCTGCATCATGGACAACGGGTCAAGAAAGAAGCAACAGGGAATTTGAAAACTATTTTGAGCTAAAGGAAAATAAAACCATAATTTGCCAGTTCCACTTCAAAGAAATCATCTGGGGATGGGGAAGCGGGTGTTTTACTAAGCATGGGCATACCTGATTATGGGTGCTGCTAAGAAAGTGTGAAACCTGTATACAAGCAGGCCATCATGTAGGGCAGCTTGGAAATTTGGAAGCATGGACCGAAGCTGCTATCCAGATGGAGTCTCTTCAGAGAAACCCCAACATTCCTTACAGGCTTTCAACTAGTTGAAGTAGGCCACCAGACATCTGGAATTACCTGCTTTACCTAGCAAAGTCACCAATTACAGACTTCAATCACATCTACAAATTTGCTTTGCATGTGCCTGAGTAATTGGTATCTGCTGTCTAGCCAAGCTGGCACATAAAAAGTGGATCATCAGAATAACAGACTAAAATTAGTGAGAGGCAGAGAAAGCAGTGGTGGGGGGAGATTTGAAGTTTTAAAGGCTTGTTGCACCAGGAAGGAGACCCAAAAAAATCAATGGCCAAAACTTAATCAGAAATTTGAAAAGTAAACAAGACAGAAGAAAGGGAGGGAGGAAAGGAATAAATTACACATGTGGAAGGGAGAAGCGGATTTCAGACAGACTACACAGACCACACAGGTATTTCAAGGGCTTGTTTCTTTGGTCGTGGAGCCTGAACTGAGGACCTCATACATCATGAAGTTGCTCTCCATGGATTTGCTCGCCCAGCCCTGTTTACTTTTAAGACCGGATCTCAGTAAGTTGCCCAAGCTGATCTTGAACTTGCAATGCACCTGGATCAGCTTCATCAACAGTTGGAATTACACACCTGCTAACTTCAAAGACTTCTACTGATATATAAAACTTGGTCATTGGAAACACCTAGCTGTAGCCTCTCCCTCTTTACATGGTCTAGACAGAATTTTCTAAGAAGCGAGAGCTAGATATGCACTTAAAGGTAATTCAATTCCTTCATGTTTTCTTTCTTTTGCATGCATGAGTGTGTGTGTGCGCACGTGTGTGTTACGTGTGTGTACATGTTTTTATTGGGTGTACACTCATATGCACATGTATGCACATGTGTATAGAATCAAGGCATAGCACCAGGTTCCCACTTTACTTTTTGAGATGGGGTGCCGTCCTGAAATGGCAGCCACTGATTTGGCTAGAGTAGTTGGTCAGCAAGCACCAGGGCTGTTCCTGTCTCCACACTCCCAGCACTGAGACACTCGTGTCTGCTTTATATGTAGGTCCTGAGGACCTGGGCTCAATTCCTTGTGCTTGTGTGGCAAGCACATTCCTGTCTGAGCCATCTTCCCAGACCCCGATTCCTTCATTTTCCAAAAACACTCAAAGTCAAGTATGTGGGGTTGGGGGCAAAACCTACATGCACTGTGGCAACATACTGTGTCCTGGTTATCCCGCACATTACCAGGACATCTGTCCAGCTAGGCACAGGGGAAAATGCCATCATACCTATCTATCTGCTGCATTTCCTTTTTTCTTTGTTGAAATTTATGTTATAAATTTATGAGGGTAAAACATAAATCTTATGTTTAATATTCTTTTACTTTATCTATAGGCTAACATATAAAGCACAGTTTTTGTCAGTCAGAACCCGCCCCCAAAACACACACACTGAAATACCTATTAAAAAATACAAATAAACAAAATGAAACAAAACCAACCAACAAACAAAACAAACTTCCTTCTGTATGTTAAAGAAACGAGACATTCATTCTTCATGGCTCTCCCAGAGCAGAAGACCTGAGGAGCCAATCCTAATTCAATTTCAGCCATCAAGAATCATGTTAAAATTCCAATTCCTAATCTACACACCACCTCAGTACCCTCTTATTATTCATTCATCATTTTGTCAATGCCAAATATTAGGTAATGTCGCTCATAACAATGATCACACATGGGAAAAACTTTAGACCACTTTCTTAAAATTATTGCCACATCAAACTTCAAAAATTGTTAAGTATTCTAGCAAAGTCAGAAGAGTAGAACAAACTTCATTGCCAAAACTTCATTTTTAAAAGTGAAATTTTTTATTTTCCTTATTATGAGATGAAATGTTTTAAAAAACACATCGATCTTTAATTTCTTTCTTTAAAGGCACAAAGTTCTTGCTATATAGGTCTGTCACTTGTTTGGTAATCGTTTACTCCAAGATATTTTATGTTGTTTGTGGCTATTGTAAAGGGTGATGTTTCTCTGATTTCTTTCTCAGCCCCTTTATCGTCTTTATATAGTAGTATATAGTAGGGCTACTAATTTTTTTTTTTTTTTTTTTTTTTTTAGTTAATCTTGTATCCTCCTAGTTTGCTGAAGGTGCTTATCCGCTGTCGGAATTCCCTGGTAGAGTTTTTTGGGTTATTTATGTAAACTATCATATCATCTGCAAATAGTGACAGTTTGACTTCTTGCTTTCCAGTTTGTATCCCCTTGATCTATCTCCTTTTGTTGTCTTATTGCTGTAGCTAGAACTTCAAGTACAATATTGAAGAGATATGGAGAGAGTGGGCAGCCTTGTCTCGTTTCTGATTTTAGAGGAATTGCCTTAAGCTTCTCTCCATTAAGTTGGATGTTGGCTTACTGTATATTGCTTTTATTATGTTTAAGTATGTTCCTGTTATCCCTGATCACTCCAAGACCTTTATCATGAAAGGGTTTTGAATTTTGTCAAAGGTTTTTTTCAACATCTAGTGAGATGATCATGTGGTTTTTCTTTTTCAGTTTGTTTATATGGTGGAATACATTGATAGATTTTCGTATGTTGAACCATCCCTACATCCATGGGATGAAGCCTACTTGGTCATGGTGGATTATTTCTCTGATGTATTCTTGTATTTGGTTTGCCAGTATTTTATTGAGAATGTTTATATCGATGTTCATCAGGGATATTGGTCTATAGTTCTCTTTTTTAGTTATGTCTTTGTGTGGCTTGGGTACCAAGGTAATTGTAGCCTCATAAAAAGATTTTGGTAATGAGGCCTCTGCTTCTATTGTGTGGAACAATTTGAGGAATATTGGTATTAGCTCTTCTTTGAATTTCTGGTAGAATTCTGCACTGAAGCCATCTGGTCCTGGGCTTTTTGGTTGAGAGGCTTTCGATGATTGCTTCTATTTCATTAGAGGTTATAGGTCTATTTAAGTTGCTTATCTGTTCTTAATTTAATTTTGGTGATAGCTATCCAGAAATTTGTTCATTTTCTTGAATTTTCGAATTTAGTGGAGTACAGGTTTTCAAAGTATGACCTGAAAATTCTCTCAGACACCCACAGCTAAACACTGAGGCGAACTCCTGGAGAAAAGAAGTCAAGACCAGGCTGGAGAAACCCACAGAGATAGCTGACCTGAACAAGGAGGAGCTCATGGACACCCAGACTGATAGCTGGGAATCCAGCACTGTACCGACTCACCCCCGAACGTGGGTCTCAGAAGGCCTGGGAAGTCTAAAGGACCTCTGACAGTGGAACTAGGATGTCCCTGGTGCACAAAACGACTTTGGGAGCACGTATCCCTCAGCCTCGAGGCAGGAGGGAGGGCCTAGTCCCTACTCCAAATGACTTGACAGATTTTGATAGTCCCTTCTGGAAGGCCTCACCCTCCCTGTGGCATGTGAGTGGGGTGACGGAATGGGAGGGGGATTGGGGACATAGGAGGAAGGGAGGGTGAACTGGGATTGATATGTAAAAAAAGAAAAATAATTAATACATATATATGTGTATATATATATAAATTATCACTGAACATTTTGTAGAGGTATGTATTGTGAAAAGGATTCGGATTTATAAAAATTTGCCATAACTTTAACATATGAAAAAAAAAAAACCAAAGCAATGAATGTCACTCAACTATAAACAAGGGTATTCATCTCTCTAAAATAAAACAGTTGCACATACTAGCTAGTTAAAATTAGAATGTTATCTTTTAAATTTGTTTCCTTGAGTGAACATGTCCATATTCATGTTTGTAGATGAGTTATTTTTGCTTCATGAAGTTGTCATAAAATTTTTATTATAAACAAGATGTTCTTAAGAGTAATACTTTCGTTTTATAAGCATTCAAAATTAAACAAATGAAATAAAAATAGTAAATACTGACTCAAGGAAAATGTCATATATTAGCAAACCCATTTCAAATAAGAGGCTTTCTCTCTCTTTCTTAGCAAAATTATCCACACATTCTCCAGTTTGTATTCTGGCTACTGCATTATAAGCCTCCTTGACATACATCCTCAGGAAAACAAACCTTACCTAACCTGAAATTTTACTTGAGATTTCTATGTATTTAGAGTACTAAATAATCTATACCATCTGATGCTTCTTATCATCTTCCTATGAATGATTTAATCAGTATGTGTATTTGATATGACTGCATTCTCTGGAGCCAAGGTGATGTACAAGGTGAGACAGCTAGAGCTCTTACCAAGGGTGGTAGTCTTTAATCCAGTGTACCAGCTTAACCTGCCTCTTTAAATCACTCCAGGGCCTGGGTCCACCTCTTCCATGCCATTGGTTTAAATATTTTTAGTATATATAGGTCTTTAAATACTACTCAGGTTCCTATATATGCTTAGTAGCTCTTAGTAATTAATTGAGAAGTCAATTTTTCAGTTTAATTTCAGTATGTCGTGGCTAGAAAAAAGTACTAGAAAGTGACCTGTCCTGTAATTATAACTAAGAGAACTCAAGATTATAGGGAATCAAAGGCCATTTGAATTTTAGCAATATATGCCATCGGTGGCACCATTTTTCAAAGTAGTTTTATGTCTTTTTTTATTTGACTTCATTTTAAAACTCTGCTTAGAAAGAACATACTAATCTCACCTAAAGGTAAAGACATAATCTGAAAACCACTGATTTACTCTCATTTATAGTTAGAAACCCTGGGGTCTTCACAGATCAGTTGCTTCTAAACTGAATAACTCACTATTCAAAGGATATTTAAGATAGTAATAGAACTAGAAAGAAATCTGTGTTCATCAGGTCATTAGTAGATCTACACCTGTCCTTGAGTCACAACACTCCATTCACTAATGAGCTGTCACTGAGTTTCAAACTACAGAGAGTAGCACAGTATAATAATTTCATTAAATCTTCTATTTACATCACTCCTATCCAAATATGTGAAAAACTCAATATTCTCCCAACTTTGATTCTTCCAAACTTATTTATTTAATTTGAAAATATCCGATCTATATTGTGGTACATTTGATGAAAAAAAAGTAAAGTAAGTTATATTTAAACTTTATTACCCTAAAAGTTCCCTGGTCATCTGGTCCCTGTCTATCTTTCCAGCTTCATTTCCAACTGCATCCACTCTTCTAGTCACAATAATCATTCCTTAAGAACACCATGTACTTTTTTTTGTTTCCTCTGTTGGAAATTCCCTTTCCCACCCACTTCCCCTTATTCAGACCTTACTTCTTCAAGGACTAGATTAATACATGCAGACTTCCTGATCCATAAAATTAAAGTTAACTTCTCCCTCCCACATGAAGCCACTGTGCTTTGTCTGCACTTGTGTTTCACAGAGGTCAGTGAGCTCAGAAGGCTGGCTGTCAGGCTGGGGGAGGGGAACTTTAAAGGTAAGGCACCTAGCAAGCAGAGGAAGGCCTTAGCGTAAGTTTTTTCGCTTCCTAGCATTACGAGGGCGACCTTTCTATAAAGAAACTTGCTTATGGCATTTTCCAATTTAAACTTGATGTTGTTCTCTGTCATCTAAAGGAGAGAGCTGAGGTTTCAAACACATCATCAAGGCAGGCACATCATGAACTGCATACTCGACTGCCTAACACTTTCTACCTAAGTTCCTGAAGACATGCAAATCTGTGTACACAAGCTCCTTCAGCATCCATGGCATCATGGATTCTCACCTATGCCCTTGCACCTACTGTCTGCATCTGTGTCTCACAATTCAAACATCCCACCTGGTAACCGTATCCAGGGAAAATATAATATGGTGGGTAAGCTCCTCTAGTTCAGGTATAACTCCATACAAAAGAATTCCATTTTTCTAATCAGATGGAGATGCGATGGCCAGTGATGAGTGTCAAGGGGCAGACAGACTTCTGTAGAGGAAGTGCTACATGGAGGCTGGACGATTGCTCTGTGGAAAACTGGAAGTGCCCAACCTTTTCAAAAGGTCAAGTGACGTAAACTCCTTTGGTGCAGTCTGCTTATGCATCTGATTTATAGTTTTGTAAAGGTTTTATGTGTTTGAATTTTGTTTTAACTTATTTAGATGGTAGGTGATCATCTACACTAATCTACAGCACTTTCAGTGTTCATAAAGATCTACACATTATGACTAATCAAACAATTAATAATCAAATCTACTTTTGTTTTGAAAAAGCAATCTGAAATTATTTTTTTCAAATAAATGTACGCCTTTTACATTGTTTTTACATTTAAAAAATTATGAGCCAGTGTTTTGTGAAAAAGACTTTGATTAGTGACTTTCAGTTGTTGTGCAATGTGGGGACTGAAATCACACTGAATTCAAGCCTAATGTACACTAGGCAAGTGTGCTCTCACTAGGCTACATGGTTGGCCCATTTAAAAAAACTTTATTGAGACGAGGCCTCACTGGGTTGTCCCAGGCTGACCATGAAATCACTCAGCAGCCCAGGCATGCCGGGATGTGGGCTACTCCTGCCTCAGCTTCTGGAGAGGCTGGAGTTACAAGCAGGTCACTACGCCCAGCTTAGTATGAGTTTTATACTTGGCAAGAGACTTGGAATGACCCACATCCCATGGGTTTAGGTAATTTAAATTGCATTTCATATTACAATCACATTTACATCCCAAATAGCTTAACCACCCTTAGGCTGCTTTCTCTTTCTGGGGGCTCCAGGTCACACATAGGACTTTAGCAAATGTTTTGTCCCTTCCACCTTGTTGACAAGCGTTACAATAAACCAACACACCATAGAAATAAAACTGAGGAGGCAAAACATGCAAGATTTTCACTTGGTCTCTTTAAAAGGCCATTGTCTTCTACCAACATCTGAGGATAGTATTAGAAAAGATAAAACAATCTGCTTTAAGCTTAATTTAGCATATTCACCTATGCTACCAATAAAAACAAAATAGCTAAGCAACAAGCATATTTTCATTACTAGCTAACTGACTAGAAAAGCCTAGTAAAGACCTTTACCCAACCGGTAAAGTGGAAGAACATTTTATTCCAAAAGACTTATCATAATATATAGCATAGGCAAAGAAGAAGAAAATGGGGAAGAAGAAAAGAAGAGAAAGAAGGAGAAGGAAAAGGAAGAGGAGAAGAAGAAGAGAAAGAAGGAAAGAAAAGGAAATGAAGAGACATCATTTTTACTGGAATATTAATAAACTCTACCTGGGAATATAGCAATGAGCACAACAACAAATGAGTAAGGCTGAGGAATGAAATGCTTTCTTAGCCTGCGAATGCTAGGCCACTCGAGTGGCATGGAAATTTGAAAGCCTCCTCTTCCGTCATAATAAATGTACTGTCTCATGTCTGCTATTGGACATTTCGTCAGGTAACGAGGCAAGTACATATACATTTCACTTAAACTAAATCTTACCAACCTCCAGCAAGCATCAAATACAAGGGCTTCACACAGCCTGGCCGTCTTTGTTTCAGGCCAACACAGCACGTGATAAACACTCTGAAGCCATGGCAAGGGGTTTTTGTTTGTTTTTACAGCTCCTTTCACAAAGCTGGTTTATAAGATATTTCAAGTTACTGCAAATATTTTGAATAAGCATATCCAGAAAATGACTAATAATTTGTAATGATTAGTAGAACTAAAGCACTTACCCAAAGGAAAGGATATAGGAAGATACTACGTAATGTTCAAAGTTAGGAAAACTCATTTTATGGTATCAAGAAAATTCAAATGTTGGGGAATATTATTTTAAGGTGTGTGACTTTTATTTACATTGCATTTGTTTCACTCTGTGAAGCTGGGGTTCTTTGCCTGTCTAAACTAATAAAGAGCTGAACAGCCAATAGCGAGACAGGAGAAAGGGATAGGTGGAAAAGACAGAGCGAATAAATAGGAGGAGAAGCCAGGAAGAGGGGAGCAGCAAGAGAACAAGGAGGGAAGGATGTCAGAGGCCACCCGGCCACCCGGCCACCTGGCCACCCGGCCACCCGGCCACCCACCCGGCCACTCAGTCAGGCATGGAGTAAAAGTAAAGGAAGAAATAAAGAAATTAAGATAAAAGCTTAGAGGCAAAAGGTAGATGTGTTAAATTAAAGATTAGAAAAGCTTGCTAGAAACAAGCCAAACTAAGGCCTAGCATTCATAACTAAGAATAAGCCTATGTACGTGATTTATTTGGGAGCCGGGTGGCAGGCCCCTCAAAATGTCAAGAGTTTGTGAGCCTGGTCTTGACACCTTTTCTTATCACTCCCCTCCCCCCCTCCCTCTCTCTCTCTCTCTCTCTCTCTCCCTCCCTCTCTCTCTCTCTCCCTCTCTCTCCCTCTCTCTCTCTCTCTCGGTCTCTCACTCTCTAACTGAATTCCAGGAGCTTGGCTCAGTGTTTAGCTGTGGGTGTCTGTTTCTGTTTCCAACAGCTACTACATGATTTTCGAGGATGGCATATAGGTTAGTTATCGATCGAATTGTCAGGGAAGGGCGTTTAAGGCAGCCTCCCCACTTTCGCTCAGATTGTCAGTTGGGTGCCTCCTGGTACAATACTGACACGACTGTTTTGGGGGCAACTGCTGGCTTTGTGCTAGAATTTGAAGCCTGTTACACAGGAGGAAAGGTGTAACCGGTACTATAAAGCTGTTCCAAAGTGCATGGCTAGTGAGGGACCTACTGTTGTTATTTTGCTAAATACTTCTAAGTATTTATGTTTATGCCTGTAGATAAATGCTGCTTTCAAACCTGCTCCACAGAAAGTTCTTGATGCAGTTGGCAGAGGTTAGCACAGAGACTTATAACTAAGAATAAGACAGTGTGAATACTCAGCACCATAGGGCACCCTGTGTCAATGCGCTCCTCCAGGCTCAGGGAACACCGTGGAAGAGGAAGCCATAAAGAGTGTGAGAATCAGGCCGGTGATGCTGCTGCAGGAGACTAGAGTCCTTCTGACCGAGGCCCCACCCCAGTAGCCACTGGACTCCTTCCACAGGCCATCCGTGCACGTCCCTATTACCTGGTGCACTGATCATACGGCACGGGCCAATGCCATGTGTGCTGCCCATGTACCACCATGCCGTTCCTGATGAACATCCTGAAGGAAGTCACCCAGATGTTTCTCAGTCCCAGGGATGGTGGCTGGTTTTGGATTGGGATGTTTCTCAGTGGCTGGTTTTGGATTTGTGTTGACAGTTCATACCTAATTTACTGTATAAACATAATTTATCATATGTATCATGAAAAAAGAAGAATGTAAGAGTTATAGCATGAGGAAGGGTGCTATGAGATGTGTCTTCTAGACAAGGCAATGCTATCTATCACGCTCATAAATTCACCCAGCCTTGTTTACCTGTACAAGCGCAAGCCAGTCACAATTCCAAAATGGCTAACACAGGAGCTCATGAGGCCCCAGCCCTAGCTGAGTTGATGGCTTCTGGGGAAAAGAAGGTAACTGGGGGAGGGTGTGGCCACTGGAAGGTTGTTAATGCTCCAGTAGATAGGCCCGCCCCCATGTGTACATGGGCGCCACTAACGAGACTCAGTGGCATACAACAAATTAAGAGAGAGCTTGAAGTTGGGAGCTGTTATGTTGTCAGACATGAGGGGATGGGGGTAGGGGGGTGGAAGGCTGAGTCCAGGGAGATTTTGAGTGGGGTTATGGGGGTTATATATGATCAAAATACACTGTATACATACATACTTTCATACATGCACATGCATGCATGCATGCATAAATACATACATATATGAAGTTCTCAAAGAATAAAAACAATTTTTAAAAAGAATTTTTTTTTTTATGTGTATGAGTGTTTGCTTACAACAACAAGTATTAGGTCACTCCATGCTTAATGGCCACTACAACTACAAAGGAAAATGGTGACTGCTTTGCTTTGATCTGGGCAGTTAGGAGTTCCACTAAACACTGGAATTCCTATGCTAAGTAAAAGGGAAGACAGATGAGGGTTAGCTGACCCTGATGCACCCACAAAACTCATGGCTTCCTACTTCCCTCCCTACTATCAATGACATCGATGAGTGAGCATCAGACCTAAGCCTAGCCAATAAGATTCTGTCACCTGGGAGAGAGTATTTGGGACACAAATCAAGACATTTTTTTCTCTGAAGAACTGGTACACAGTAAGAGACCAATTACAGCCCTACAGAGAAACAGGCTTACAGAAAAGAAAAATAACAGCGAAAAGTAGAGTCTAAGGCTGAAGAGGAAGAGAAGAAGGAACTCCCTGACACCTGCTTCCCAGGAAGAGCCACAGCAAAACTTTTATCTGGAGTCTGTGCAACAGCCTTATTCCTTCACCCAGAAACTGTGTTTGAGCTAATATGAATGCGTTTCTATTCCTTATAAGGAAATAAGCCTTAAGGTACCTCACGAGGAAGTTATAATTTACTGTTCTACTCGTGTTAAGGGTTTCTCCAGCACTTGTCAAAGTTATGGAAGACATCCAGTGTCATCTTTCCTACCTCCTACAGAAAGACAGATAAGAGGTGAAGTATAGAACCACTTGGGAAAAGTCTTCAACAACTAGAAAATGATATCCCTTTTGAAATTCTGGTAATGATGACTACATAGTCTTTGCTACTTCTCTTTGCTTGGGAGCAAGACAAAAATGGCAGAAAGATGATCAGACTTATTAAATAATCATGGAATTCCTAACCAGAGCAGAAACTACAGTGGTTTCCCATTGCTGTTCCAGTCATTTCCTGTTCTTGACTGTGAAGGGACTTCACTCAATGGACACCAGGCTTAACCAGTGCCCGCTTTAGTGTCTGCTGTGGCGGGGTAGTACGTCACCTCAAAGCAGAAACCTTGTGAGCTGGCATGAGTTCTGTCATCACAGTCCCCTCTGCCATGCTGTCATCTCATAAAGGAGCTGCATCCCCGGCCCTAGGTGAAGATAGCTTGAAGCTGACCTGGAGCTCTTCATCAGAGTGAGACAAGAGCTGTTTCAAGCTCCTGAAAATTTTGTCCTTTTATTTATGTTTACACATACACACACTTATTTATCTGAGAGTGTTGCCTAAAATTATTCACTCATCTCTCTGTCTCTGTCTACCCACCCCCTCACACGTATATGCATTCATGCATGCATGAGAGAGATGGAGAGATGTATTTGAGTGTGCTAGCCTGTGTGGGTGGCAGAGGTTAATGTCTCCCTCGATCACTTCTCCATCCTATTTCTAAATAGGTTTTACACTGAGCCAGGTGCTCCCTGCCAGGCTCTCTTTAGCTGTGCACATCTGACCAGGTCCTGTCCTTGAGGCTCTGAAGAGGCACAGACCACTGCAGCCTGAGCACTGGATTTGCTGTCATGTAGCCATTGACAAAAGTCAAGACACTTCATACTTTAAAGTCTTGTGCTTTAGTTTTCTTTGTTTCACTTGGTAGAACAAGGATAATAACACCAAGTATACCTTGTAGCTTTGTTGTGGGGGAAAATATTGGCAAAGTGCCTAGCCACACTGGAAAAGTACAATAAGTAATTGTTGAAAGCCAGAACAACTCCTTGGCTTGAGAAACCTAAAATATACTCAACATGGAAAATCAAAGCGGTATCCGAAGGGTGGCAAAAATCACTAGAGTTGGGGCACAGAATGGGGCGTGAGGGGATGGGGAAGGCAGATCTAGACAGAGGCACTAGCCGTAATTCCCCTCAGGCCCTTGTGCAATGTTAAGTGCTTTGTGCAAAACAACGAAATTTGAATCACTGGTGGCCCTTCTTTCCTACACAACTGTACTTGCCTATTAGTGGACAGGTGAAGTCACAAGGAGCAGCTGGGAAGACAAGAAAGTAACCAGGGCTGCAGAATTCTTCAATGGAAACCCACTTTCCAGGGTAGAGAATGCTCTTTCATATGACTTAAATGTTTTCCTGTAAATTTCAACAATACATTTCAGATGTTCAACTCTATTCCCCATAAACAACAGATGTTGTGAGATCAATAGATTGCAACTCTCAAGGGTAATACAAATAAATATATTCTAAAGACATGCAAATGCCTTTTGCCTGTTTTGACAGGACACTCTTCCCCCAAAGTGCATTTCACAGCTTCCTGTCTGAAGTACGGAATCTAATTGTAAAAACAGCAGAGCTGTCATATATCTGGAGCATTTGATTAAGTTCAAGTATATCAGGGGTTGGGGGCTAGTTTGAAGGTGACTCCTTGCACATGGATTAATTAGTTCTCAGTCAATTGACTTGGCATTTTAAAATGGTATATTATTTCAAACAGTTCAAGAAACAGTTTTGTTGAAAATATTCAATATTCCTGCAATAAAAGCTCCAAACAGAATGATAAAGGAAACATGCCAAAAATACTAAATATGATATGGTTTATATTACAACCAATACTATTCCAAAATTTTAACCATAAGAGGTAAAGACTATAAAACAAACCATCCAGTCTGCTTCGGGAGGCCAGCAATGTTAATCTAAAGAACTAAGCTAGATGCAGGTGTTAGTATTTAAGCAGTGCTCCAAAAGCTTTATCTTATTAGAATTAGGGTAACATATATAAAACCTGTGGTATTTGACACACTATGCATCCCAGGCAGATCTCAAACTCGTGAGCATCCTGCCTCCCAAGTGCTGGACTGCAGGCGAGCATGGACCACCACCACTGCACCCTTCTTGCTTTTCCTAAGTTGGCATTTGATGTTTGTTTTTTCCTGAAGTAAATACCACTTACTCGTTGTCTATGACACTTGACATACATGTCTAGCAGAGAACTTGCCATACTTTCTACGGTTCTGAATTTTTCATGATTTGTGTTTGTTAATAACAAGAATATCAGAAACTGGCTAATTCGTTCTTAAGTCTGGGAAGTCAAGGTTAAGCCAGGTGCAGATGGAGAGGGCCTTCTCTGTGTCCAGGACAGAGAGCACAAGGGCAAGACTGCATTGAGTGTGTGTGTGTGGTGGGAGCGCGGGTGTGTGTGTGTGTGAGTGTGTGTGAGTGTGTGAAAGTGTGTGTGTGTGAGAGAGAAAGGGAAGATGGGGTAGGCAAACATCAGTATCTACTGCCCACATAACTAACCCACTCAAAGTAATCACATTAATTAGTATGGTTGCCCTCATGCCCTACTAATCACTCCTTCAGTCTCTGAGCACTTCTGCACCTGAACTTTGGGTGATTCATCCAAACAACAGCAACTAGATAATGAACATCTGCACACAGAAACCATTTCTCTCGTACTTCCATGTTTCTGGAGCCTAGCACAGAGTAGTTCCCATAAGCGGCTAGCAATAAGAGTAACAGACATTTGAGATTAAAGTTAAGAATGGAGTGGCTAGTTAGGAGATACACATAAAAAAAGAAAAGAAAAGAAAAGAAAAAAAGGTCAGCATCAAGTTCTGGTAAAAGCATGCAAATATTCAAACCAGGACTAAGTTTTACCTTAGTACATGCTGCCCAGCCAAAACATTTCCCGAAAATATATTTAGACCACTATTATTACTCCAGACCAATGACATAATTGTGAGTATTATGTGTAGACCAATTATCCAGAATTTAAGCCATGGAATTTTACTTCTTCATATCTTCATGTCTTCATAGCTTCAGTTCACACCATAAGAGGAGTAAGGAAGTGGCATTCTTTGACTATTGAGTTCCATTCATTGCCTATAAAGGTCCAGAGGACATGGTGGGGACACCCTACAGATGATGCTTCTAAGACTTTAAGTTGACTAACTGGAAGGTCACGTGCTCTTATTTTTTAAATGTTACTGTCCTTTAAAACATGTACTATCATTTTAAAAGTGTTATCTTTACTTTTTTGAAATTTAATTATCAGGCTACCTTTTTTAATTTTTGAAAGAAAACAAAATTTATGTGCCACGGAAAACTTACTAAGTGTGATTATAAATCAAAAGCAGAACATGTGTGTGACAAGGTTCACACAAGCCTGAGATGTCTACTTTTTTGGGGTGGAGGGGGTCTAGAAATTCTAGAGGGGAAAATAATTCAAAATTCCATGAGACATTCCAGTGACATATTGCAAATTCAACAGAGGAAGATGAGAGGAACTAAAGTTAGTGCCATTAAATTTAAGTGTTCATCCAGGCCTCAGGAGTTAGAAATATGTCACTTACAACTTAATCCATCTCATAACTCAAAGCTTAACCAACTCATAAGGTCATCATCTTTGACTAATATTTGTGTCTAACCACATGGTACTATGATTGCATTTTTACACATTAAAAATTAATAAGTTACACAATAAGAGACAGTGGTTTCATAATGACTCCAATCATCACAACAAACGATATTGGACTAGTCTACTTTCCCATCTGACTTTAATGTTTAGCTGTTTATTTTGAAGCAGAGCACCAAGGCGAGGAATAAATAAGTAGGACAGAATGTGCAGTTTGGTTTTCACATGACTAACTTGTAGCCACTGAGTGCCACCTACAGGCAAAACACGATTCTCACAGTTAAGCTTTAAGCTTAACTTCCATCTCCAGGAGATAAAACTGTCAACCAGCCGTGGGCTGATATGTGCCTATTAAGCTTTTATCCAGCCTTGGGTGCACATGAGGATAAATGGGAGGTTAAGGTTTTTATGAACCTAAAACAATAATTCTGCTTTGCTTACTCAGTAGTACAGCCTGTTCTGAGAGGTGGTTAAAGGATGTGAACTATACACATTTGAGTGAACAGAGACATAGTTATAAATGTTTGCTTCAAATTTTCTAGGAACATACCAATTAATATTCACAATGCGTAGATTTACTCAAAACTTTAGAAATTAATTATACTCTTTAAATGTATTTAGATGTATTTAAAATAGCTGCCAAAAATGTGGAAGTCAGAGGACAACCACTTTCATAGAATTAATGTTCTTAATTTATTTTCCTTAGTAGACTTGCAAGTTTACTAATATATAAAATGTAAAATACTCATAAACTTAATATTTTATTGTTTAAAATATGCAAATTAACTCGTTTATAAAAAACGGAAAGATTGTTAAGATAACTAGATATTTTCTGAGATGCAACTATGTGAGAAATCATGCTAAGAACAAGACAAAATGGCAAGATTAGCAGTGCCTCTGATTCAAAGATCACCTCGCTCTTATGGAAAGCACCCTTCAGCAGGGCTTCTCAGCCGTCCTAAAGCCCTGATCTTATAACACGGTTCCTCATGTTGTGCTGACCCCAAACCATAAAATTATTTTGTTGTTACTTCATAACTGTAATTTTGCTACTGTTGCGAATTATAATGTAAATGCATGTGTTTTCCAGTGGCCATAAGCAGATCTCTGAAAGTCTCATTTGACCCTAAGGTTGCGACCCACGGGTTGAGAACCCCGCTCTAGAGTCTCTAACTCAGTCACCAACTCTCAAGCACAGACAGTGGCACAAGCCTCCTAACGTCGTCCAGTCTCTTCCCTCCTTACTAAGTGCTAACAGTCTTCCAACACAATGTGACTATGCTTTGGGAGGTTTAGACTGATAAAATAGCATTGTTATGACAAGGAGACATCACAGGCCTCCTCCGCCATAGGAAAACATCAAATCTGTTAGCGGCCTGATCTGTGACTTCAGCTTCTAAAACCATGACAAATAGGGATTTTTTAAGTCAGAACTTCCATCATTTTCTTTTCTCTTTTCTCCTTTCTCTTCCTTCCTTCCTTCCTTCCCTCCCTCCCTCCCTCCCTCCCTCCTCCTGCTTTTTGTATGTTTTGTTTTTCAAGAAAGGGTTTCTCTGTATAACAGCCCTGGCTGTCCTGGAACTCTCTCTGTAGACCAGATTGACCTTGAACTCAGAGATCTGCCTGCCTCTGCCTCCCTAGTGCTGTGATTAAAGATGTGTACCAACACCCTGGGCTCTAAATTCTATTTCTGACTACAAAAATTATGTCATCAGTAGACATTTCTGGCTATCACTTTTATTTTTGGTTAAACTAAGCAAATATTGAGGGACCTCTCAATCCTAAAGCTTTCCACATGAGGCTGGGAAACACACACACACACACTGTTTCTATGTACTTCTATTGTATTGCATAGACAGACTGAAGAAAAGCCATGCTATAACTTTGTAAAGCAGTGATATTTAAGATGTATACATCCTAGAGTTGTAATAAAGAATCACATAGGAAGGGAGTGGGGGGGCGTTTAACTGCTCTGAATTTCAAAAAAGCAAAATCCAACAAACTTTTACCACCAGAGAAAATTTCCAGCACTTACTGAAATTTATTTTATAATGCCAACGATCAGAGAGGTAAGTGGTTTTTAGCCCATCAGACTTGAAAAGATGTCTAAGAATGGTTTCAGGCCACTTTATTCAGCAATTTGCACAAATTTTACTCACCTAAAGTTTTTCAGGATGTATGTCTCATAAAAATCACTCAATGTTCTCATTAGTATTAAGCAAACACAATTGCATACATACAGCTAATGTACTGTTTACTGTACATTAAATTTACTTTAATTCTGATTTTTTTTTTTAGGTCCCAAAGGGGACTGACTTTTCACAGCCTGACAGTTAAGAAACATTATGCAATTTCAAGTCCTCAGTCACAGGTGAAGAGAGGCATTAAGAGCCAGAAGCGCGGATGCCCGATGCACAATGGCTGACTCACCTGCGGCTGGCCGGCTTTTTCTCTGCTTCTCCCTCTCCAGCTGATTTCACATTTGCACTTGCGTCTTTTTTTAACCTTTTTGCGATTCTTTCTCTCATCAGGTTCTTTTCATCATCATCAATGTATTCATCACAATCTGCACTCTCATCTTCTCCATCCTGTAAGAACTAAAAGTGAGTCTTTTCCAGGCGCTGCTTCCCCTTCCCCTTCCAGAGACTCATCTTAGGTGCTTGCTAGGTTCTAGGCCAGGTTTGTCCAGTTCTGCTCTAGGCTAATGTACGATGGGATCCCAGGAGGGATACTGGGCTCACTTTCTGCAGCTCTTCTGTGTAGCACCCTCTCTGGACCGCACAGTCTTATCCTTACCCCTGGAGGAAATGTGGTTCTGGAGGCAGTTGACCAGCACAACAGCAACCAGGAATTCATTCAAACAGAAGGGCCGTGGGGCAAAACCCATCAGAGTGCTGGCACCACAGCCAAGCCAAACCAAACCCAACCCAACCAAACCCAACCCAACCCAACCCAACCCCCTCGGGCTCCTAATCTTAGACACAGCAGTCACTGCTCTTCTGAAAGCTTTGCAATGAGTCCCCATCTTGCCTGAGGCTGTCTACCTTCTCCCTGACATCATCTCCTTCGAGACATTCTCTCCAGTCTGAAACTCTTAATCTAGATATCCAAATGTGTATAAATTTCTTGCCTACCCACTTAGTGGAAAACAATTAAAAACAAACAAACAAGCAAACACCTTCCCAGCCCAGGCTCCTCTTTCCTCCCTCTGTGTACAGCACACGTGATTTACAAGCTCCTTGTTTGTTTCTCAGACAATGAGGGAGAACACTCCACGAATGTTAGCATCTGGTCTATTTGCCCACTATTTTACATTCCCGACATTATGAAGAGGAAAGAGAAGGAAGAAAAACAAGAAACTATACCAAAAGGGTTCTTCACCTCCTGTGATTCTTTGGCCTGCCAACCACAGCAAGACAGAATTCTGACTTGAGGGTTATGAACCCCTACAGCAGTGGTTTTCAAAGTCTGGTTCTCTGACTCCCCATATCATTATCTGTTAAAATGATAAAACCCACCCAGGCGTAATAGCACAGGCCTTTAATCCAGCAGTCAGAGCGGTCCCTTCTCTAAGAAGGAAGCCAAATTGATCTACAGAGCAAGTACCAGGCCAGCCAGGACTATATAGTGAGACCCTGTCTCAACAAAACAAAAAGACCTATATATTTAAATACATATATTGATTTTCATATGTGGAAAGATTCAGTATAGAATCAATCAAATTATCACTTGATTACATATAATCCCAAGCGTTATTACACACTTACTAAACCAAGTGTCTGTGGATAAAAACTGCATGTGTGTGGCAAGATGTGTAAGTCATTCTTAAACATCGACAGACGTGTCGTGTTTGGGCCTTAGCAGATATAAAACAAAGTTGTAAGATTCTGTTTGTGAGTATAGACTCTTTGCAGGGAAAGGACCCACATATTAAAAGGCTTTGAGATCTAAAACAGGTTAGAGACCAAACACTATCCTTACGTGACCTCATCCCACCCATAAACTTAAGAGCAAACCGTATTTTTCTAGCCTATATTATTGTAACCAGATGTCTTCAATATAACTCATCCAAAAGTATACACATTATTAATTAATTTTCATCTCCCGCCCGGTCTCAAGCCTGCCTTGTCTTTGGTACCTTGCTGACCAGGCCGCCAAGCCAGAAGCTGGTGGTTGTCTTAGACTCCTGCCCCATCTCCCTCCGCAGAGCATGCACCCTTCGGCAGCTTTCCCACAGTGCCCTTTTACCCTGGATGCTCACTTGTCCTCAGAAATGTCACCATGCTGATTTCTACCATGCAGGGTTGACCATGCACCCTTCTCTTTAACCAATACCCTTCAACTGTTACTCATTACCTTTAAGATGAAGCCCAGACTCCTCAGCACGGCTGTGACCCTGTGTGAGCACGCCAGTCCCTCCATTCCCCCCCCCCCACTCCCCTCATCACTACACTGGCCATACTGGCCTGCTGCTGGCTGTCGGCTCCTGGAGCATATACTCTCCTACCTACGAGACTGGCACTGGTCACTCCTTTTACATTCCGCCCGCTCACCTCTCCACACAGCAACACAGCAAGCTTCCCCAAACTTTAACGCTCAGCTTGCATTTCCTGAACAAGGTGCTTTAGAGCATGCCATGCCATCCCATCCACCTTTCCCTCCTCCTCTTCTATGACCGAGTTCGCGTCTGGTCTACTCTAAGATCCAAGTTTCTTCTCTGTCAGGAACGTTTTCCTCACAAAGCAGATACTCGTTAACCCAGCTATAGCTGACCAGAGAATTTCCCCCCTTTCGACTGCGGTGATAGGTAAATCTCTGTACATGCAAAGTTACATATTTTCTTTGGAATTATGGAACACACACATTAATATGTTTTATTCTAACAGGGCATTTATATAATTTGAAAAACTTTATCATTCATATAATACAAGGAAATCTTCCTTTTGCTTATTTTAGCTCTTACTTTGTGTGTGTGTGTGTGTGTGTGTTTGTGTTACTTCTACCCTGTGAATAAGAAGCTGGGCTCCTATCTTCAGGTTCCATGCAAAGCCCCTCTACCTATGAAGCCACCTCAATGGCCTCTCCTTCTGTTTTTATCATTGTTGGTTAGTAATAAAGGTACAGTCTTAAAAGAGAATCTTCTCCAATAAATGTAAAAAAGGAATAAACTATTACAAATAACTTCTATACATTTCCCATATAGCATGAAGGATGCTCACATATCTCATTTAAACTTTTAACATAATAAAATTATAACATTTCCACTTAGAGTATTCACATAATGTTATGTGACAGACAGAAAAGCCAGGACAGAGATTCACATACGAGACTGCAACTCAGTGGGGAAATATGTAAATCTATTTGGAAGTAAATATATTCTAGTAACAAAAGAAATTATTTTCATTTTAAAATCACATATACTATGTATGTTTTTAAGGAAAATGTAATTTGTAAAACTTTGACCTATTTATAAAGCTATATTTGTACTAAAATGAATACTCACATCTTCTAAATCTCCTGTTGCATCATCTTTTTCACTACAAAAATAAGTAAAACAAATATATTTTAGCTTCAAAGTGAAACCAATAGAAGTATTCACTTATATATAGACTGGAATTTATAACTAGTTTGCCAGAATTAATGTTTTGTGCTGTTTTTCCACCATGGCACTCTCAGAACGGCACTGCACAACAGATGGGAACATGCTCAAAAGTGGTCACCTTTTATAAACAGGAAGAGACATGCTCCAGTAGCAGATACGAGAATTCCCTGGATTTTTTATATTTTTCTTTTTCAAATATAAGCAAACACCATCAAGCTGTTTCATTTGCTGAAAATAATTTTTCTACAACTTAAAAGGTTCTGGCTGCTAAAGGGACCAAATCCTACAAATTGAAGAATCCTAAGAAAAGAGCATTTTAAAACAGGATTTTTGAAGATAAGTTAACCTTAGTACAACAATATTTTTAGCTTTGTCTGAGACTGGCCAATATATCATGTGTGATCAATACATTTAACATTAATTAATGCCCCACCTCTGAAATAGAAGCAACAAAGACAATTAAGATGGATTTCTGTCAATTCTGAAAGTTATGAGAATTTACACAGAGAAAATTGGCCCAGAATGTGGCCACTTCTTCCAGTAACCTTATACTCTCATGCTTACTCATGATACCCAAACAAAAATGCCCAAAGACAGCAATGCAACATGAAGTTATTACAGCAGCATCTAGTATTCAGACTAGCCTAAGATGAATCACTTATCAAAATGTATTATTGTTTTGGCTAGGCTTAGGAAATTTATGAGGTCTGCTTGCTAACAAAGAAAGCAAGAGAATGAGATAAAGCCTAAAAGCTGGAGTCAGCTTTCAACACCACACTAACCTTTCCACAGCTGGCACGGAGCTTAGGTGCGGATCGTCCTTAAGCAGGTCATGGCTGCTTTTACTTCTCCCCTTCATGCTCTGGGAAAGAACACAATATAGCTGAGAGTAGGAAACTAAAAGTCTTCCAAAAATGAAAATTAACAAATTTACAAAAATTTAATAAGGACATGGTATGACTAGCAAAAGACATGTTTCTGAAAGGTTCACTGTAAGCAAAGCTCTAGAAATAAGAATCCTTCTACTGACTGAAAATGGAATTTTTATTGACTTACTTAAATTATTAATTTGTATTTTTTTTTTTTTTTTTAAAGACACAGTCCTAGCCTGAGATGGCTTTGAGTTCTCTAAGTAGCCCAGACTGACCTAGAATTCATAATCTTTCTGCCTCAGCATCTCTTGTGTTGTGATTACAGGCATGCAGAACCACTCACGGCTCAAAAATACTTTTTTAGGATCATCTTTCCCAACAAAAAGTGACAATGTTAAAAGCACTGTAGCCTGCCAGCTCTGAGTGCTTATGATATACATACAACTGAGTAATTCCTACAACCCATACATAAAAACATAAAGTTAGGGCCTGAGAATAAACTGGAATACATGCACAGTACTGTCCTTCATCATACAGTCTACGCTGCCCAAGATGATTTTTAAAAAGCATCCCCAAGCAATCAGATGAGGTTGCTATGTATCAAATGGAAGACAGACACTCAGAAGCGCATCTCAAGATGATAACACTCACTAGGGACCAAGTATCAAAGGAAGTGCTTTAATTTCAAAGTTCACCTTCTCAACAACGACATTTTTATAAGGAAACAAACGAGGAACCATTACTACAAAAAGCTACCACAGGAAGCAGAACTAAATATGTCTGCTATTGCTCTGATTTATTAAGTGTTCCTGGTGCCAGTCATAGCTACACACTGCTCTACCCCTCCCTCTCCCTCTCTAATGCAAACACACGGTGTAGAACATAGCCGCATTTCAGACAGTGGCGATTAAGCTGCTGAATAGGAGTCACAGAGCTAGCCAGTGGGAGAGGATTTAAATTAGTACACTCAGAATCCAAATGGATCCATTTCTATGTCCTTTAGGTCCCCACAGACCAAGCACTGTAAACCCTAGCCCACCTACTTCCCGATTGCATGGTGGGAATTTTCTAAATTGCTCTTCTGTTTCACTCATTAATTTGTGAATAATTTGATATTACTTTAATATGGGTATATACCATAAAAAATATACCTTCATGAAAAAAAAAAAAAAAACAAAACCCCAAAACAAAGATTTAAACATTTCTGTATCAGCATGGGATTCTCTATGCTTCAAAGATCAAATCAAGTAAATTAAAGACATAATTTAAGGTATTTAAAATAATTATGTTGCATTCTCAGCCTGTGCTTTATTGCTAAAAATACCTACATACAAGTGCAGAGTTTCCAACTCTCACAACAATTCCTTTTTCAAAGAGACAGATTTCTACAAATCTTCCAAAGATGCACAGACTAAGATGTTGGCTTTTGTAATGTTTCGACCCTGAATAAAGCTTTTACCAGCATCTTCTCTAGCAATGGTGCAATGCCGAGTGCGTAGAAGAGCGAGTAGATGGCAGCATCTGTGGCTGAAGAACAGAGCGTCCTCGTCTTTCTGACTACAGGGATGGGTGGGTTGGTGCCCAGACTACCAGTGTTGTTTAAAGACTCATCATCCTGGCGGTGGGGGAGTCAGTTCTAGGGATTAACCCAGGTCCTCACATGTACTCAGCCAAGTGTCTCTAGAGCTACATCCTGAGCACAAACACACATTTTAATTGAAGGCATGATGTACCACCACCAAAGGTTTTGAAAAGCCTCAGTAACCATAATGATAATCTAACTTTAAGGAGTTTGGAAGTCTGAGTTTTACCAGATACCATGGCATCTTTTGCTGTTTTAATTTTCCTGTTATCACCCATTTTAATTTGCCTTCCCAGACCACTAGAAACACATTTTTAGAAGAATTCTGATCTTGCATCTTTATTGGTCAGCAAATGAATCAGTATGAGGTGAAGAGAACGTTTATATTTGGGGCACATCTTACTTCCTGTATTCACATTGGCAACTCAAGCCCAGTTCTGAAGAAACTTCAATAGTCTGGTTTTTATCACAAAACAAGAAAGTGAATTTAAATACACTGACATGTGTAGTTTTAAAAACCGAAGGCTCTAGATTAGCCATCAGTCTACACTTGCTATTCCACAGCCTCTTTAAAAGCTTAGGGGTGATGAAAGGGCAGAGTGTCAACTAATGACTCATTAATGCCTTGTCTAACTACGAAGACTGGGACAGCATTCGCAAACAGAAAGGGGCACAGCAGAAAAGACACAGCATAATACCACAGGTGCTGCCCAAAGTGATGCCAGCCTGGGCTCAGTCACAGGTACGCAGGCTGAGCAGGAGGGTCCATTCGGCCCCGGAGGGAAAAGCCTATGGAATCAAAACCCTGATGCCCCATCTCAAAATAGTAACAACAGCAAAAGGTGACAATCTCTGAGCAAATGAGTTTCAAAATCTAATATACCACAACAGTAAAATTTTTAGCTGAAAACATAATTGTGGAAGCAATAAATTTTGTAAGATCTCAGAACACTTAGCGACAAAATGGAATAGCAGCCTTATCTACTTCACAGGAGAGTATTAAATGCATGCCCAAAATTTGTAATGTTAATTTATAAAAGTCCTTATATTCCTGAAAAATCAGAGATTTTAATTTATTGTTTTAATTGTTTGTTTTATGTATATGAATGTTTTGCCTATTTGTATGTATGTGCAGCACAATCATGCCTGGTAACCTCAAGGTCTGAATGAATCACCTGGAACCAGAGTTACAGAAAATTTTGAATTGCCATGTGGGTGTTGGAGACCAATACTGGGTCCTCTGAACAAGTGTTCTTAACCACTGAGCCATCTCTCCAGCCCCACAGACAGATTTTAAATGATATTACCAAAGCATGTGTGTGGTAGGTGAAATGGGTATATGTTAATTAGCTTAACTCAGACATTTTACTGTATACACATTAATTTGTATACAATATTTAGAATTTTATTTGGCAATTTAAAATAATTACTTTAATAAAAGCTCTTCCCAAGTACAGTGTTGCATGCTGTAATCCCAACCTTCAGGAGACTAAAACAGAGAAATTGCATATTTGAGGCTAGCCAGGGCTACTTAGTGAGTGGGGGTGGGGGGGGGTTCTTGTTACATTCTCAAATGAAAACTCAATTTAAACAGCCTAATAAAGTTGTTTCATAGTGATTTAAAATAAGACCTGAAAGCAGGAAGAACTCATAAATTAAGCTGAATAATCATTACCACTCTAGATTTCAGTTAAGTTTTTAAAATGAGTTAGCGTGAAGACAGAGGATCAAAAGCAGCTTTTAGACACACACCCTTTCCCACACAGTAAACCTCCACAGCACAGAAACAAACTAGTGAAGAATGGAAAAAATTAGAAGAGTCTCCGAGACTCTCTCTTTAAAGCTAATTCTTCCTGAATGACCTTTCTTGAAGTTATTATTTCTTAAAGGTTTTCGATGTTAAAAACAAGGCTACATATACTTAGTGAATTCTGCATAAAAAGCTTCACAAGAAAGTCAAAACTGACTGCTGGCATATCTAAAAATGAACAGCACGCGGGGTGGACCTGGAACTTCATACTGAAAAATAAAGAGGCAGCAAAAGAGCAGAAATGTAGCATTAGCATCAAAACAGAGTACAGGAAGGAAGGAAAAAGGCAGAAAGAGCCAGAAGGCATGCTGACAGAGAGGGTCAACACTGGTCAACAAGCCAGGATGTCTGTCTGGGCTCTGCCTCTAGCTGTGCGATAGTTCATTCATATGATGACCTCTCCCACTCACTGGTCTAGATGTTGTATTTTTTGTAGATGTGGTTAACTTAGATCAGCAGTCTCTGGGATTATCTTCCAAAATGTGAGTGGGCCTCACCTAAGCAACTGGATGCCTTAAGAGGAACTGTGTGTAAGAATTCCCAGAATGAAAAGCAACATAAAAAACATGTGAGTGTCCAGGCTGCAGTTTAAGATATACTAATTATTCTGTCTTTCCCTACATACTGTGGACTTACTGAACTAATATACAGAACTTACAAACACTCCTATTATGGTTCAACTTAAGAGTTTAAAAAAAAAAAAAGAAAGAAAGAAAGAAAAACAAAAAAGTATCATACAGACTGACAAGACAGCACCATGTGGGCCAAAGTACTCAGCTACGAATCCACCTGGCAGTGTTATCTCCCAGGTTAGATTTCTTCGCATGCCCATAGGATCACCATGAGAAAGCCGGCAGAGTGCTTTCCTGAGCTGAGATATGGTTATTGCAGCATCCCTCTATCATGCAATCCTATCTGAAAGGAAACAGGTTTGAGTCTGGCAAGTCACTTAGCCAGGGTCTCAGTTTCCTCAGCTATAAAGAAAGGAAGCTGGACTAGATCCCTTGGAGCTATAAAATCCTATGGTTTCAAAGGGGGTTTCATCAGGTAGTACACAAGATACTGAAACAAGTAAAGAAAAGCTAATCCACGTGGGAGAGACACCTTGCACACATAAAGGAGTGAGGTGAAAGAGTGTGTGTAATCTCACACTGATAATCCACAAACCAGAGGGGACTCAGGTTTCTTCTCTCACATACAGTAATGCGACCGCAACAATTATTAACTGGCCATCTAGATCTGGAATAACGCTTACCACTGTGGAGCCCCTGAAAATAGGAACCTGATAAGCAAGTGAATAATGGAACAATTACTTGTAAGCCTTTTAGAAATATTTCATTTCATGCAAGCACTGAAACTTCAAATCGTTCTGTCACTAAAGGATTCACTTGGCTTTGGCTCTAGTTATCTCAACACTTAGCGATGAGACTAAATCTTAAAACCACATCTAATACTCAATCTATTCCTTTTTCTTATCAAGGTCTCGTTTTACCGAAAAAGGAAAATGCATTTGAAAAAGCTCATGGTCTGAATAACTGTACATGAACTAAAGAAACACAGATAAAATTAGATTTGGCTTTTACCCAGATCTTAGAGCAATTTCTGTCCTCTAAGACAGTGAATTTCAAACTGTTTTTGTTACTTTGTTTTCTCAGATATAACTACCCAGTTGTCTATTACACAGTATACAGAAACAGATAAATGGGCCAGAACAAGCTAGTAGGCACTAGGTGAAGGAGACACAGGTACCCCAAGCTTGCTCAGGCTGCCTCTTAGGAAGGACACTGGCCAGTTCTGTCCAGCCTGTGGTAAGATTTCTCAGCAGCTCTCTATAGACTTGGACAAGAGGGTAGCAGCCTCTTATAATAATTGTGAACATATTAGATTGTTCAGCTTTTTACGAATAAAATAGCAATTATAACATAAAAGATACTGTTCTATTTAAAGGCACAACCTTCAATGGCATCTTTCAGGATGGTTTAATATATCAAAGTATCTTTATTCACAACATTAGCAGGTATATCTTTTTTATGTTAAACAAAGGAAGCCTGAAAGTGAGAGCAATCATTCAGGGTCACAGTGTCAGGGGAAACTGAGGTCTCAGTGGATTTGTATGATTTCAATGGCATTGAATCTAAGTCATTGCTACTCTACTGTTGATTCAGATATGAACAGAATCTTCCTTCAAGAAACTCACAGCCCAGAACTTTATTCAGCCCTTAAACCAAAAAAATATTCAATACTGGAATGATCTATTCAAGAGTACAATGACAGCCTCCTTTATAATAGAGCAAAAAAGCTGCTTTGCAAAGAAATGCAGGGTAACATGAACAACAGACATTAGGGTAGAACCAGAACAGATCTACAAACACTGGAAAAGCCATTTAGAAAAGATGATACTTTGGGTGTTGAAAATAAATATATATCTAGCATCTAGATATGGAATGGGACACTTTAAGCAAGAAAACTGCAAACAGTGACCCACATAGATTCCCCACTGTGGTGACCCTGATATTTCTCTGCTATGAACTCCACGAGAATTCATCGCTGATAATTTTACCAAGCCTCTTACTAAAAAAATTCGGACACCATGGATCTGGGAAAGAAAAAAAAAAGATTACCTCAAGTGATTTAATCTGAAATAAAGCTTAGGAGGAAGTGGGTTGGTGGGGAGTCAAGGAAGCCATGGCTATGGCAACATTAGGCTTTCAGGAAGGTGACTCTGGTAGCCATGACTACAAGGAAAAGAGGGTGTTGGCAGACCCATGGATAGATAAGGCAGCAGCCTAGGCCAGAAATACAGAAGGCCTAAACAAGGGTATTAACAAATTACAACAAAAGGAAAAAACACTGACTTGAAAAAACGTCTTCAATGATTCCATGCAAGCTTGTGAAAGAGCACTGGCTCTTCTTCCAAAGGACCTAGGTTCCATTCCCAGCACACACAGCAGCTCAAAGCTGTAACTCCAGTTCCAGGAGATCTGACACCCTCACACAAACATACATGCAGGTGAAACTCCAATGCATATCAAATAAAAATACGTAAAATTATTTACACAAAAATACCGTGCACTGATTCATAGTGCAGAGGGAAGTCAGAAGTGAAGCTCCAGTGCTTTGGAGGACACTGATCACTGACATGAGGGAACAGAAAAGTCACAAAATGTATCGTGGCAGGGGTGCGAGGTGTGGGAGATGAAGGGTTTCACCATGGCCAAGGGCTGAGAAACTGGGGAGTTATTCAGAGAGGCGTCTACTAGACAGGTGGAAGCGGGTGGGAATGAGCAAGCCAGGACAGGCAGCTAGGTGGCTTTTATCACAGCACTCCTCCCCTCCAGAACAAGGCCACGGTCAGATTGGAGAAATACAGAGGCTCTCACAGCACTGGGACAGCAATTCTCCTTGAGAGAGAATGGCGGCTGAAACTTCCTTGGCAGAGAGAAGGGCTTTTCTTCTTTCTCGGCTGCTGGAAGTTTCTCGGGTTCAAGAAAGAGGAAGCTAGGGGTTATTCTGATGGAATCCTTTCACATTTCAGTCTTGCAGCAAACACAAATGGATTCTGCAATGTAAGTTCTCAGCATGCAGCAGAACTTAAGCATATTCTTTTTCTCCTTTGGAAACAGCAGCAGAACAAAGACAAGCTTGGAACATTTAATTTTAGCTAACAGAAAAATTTCAAACTAATTTCCTAGTCTATCTTAAAGTCATTATGAGCAAAAGTTACTTTATTATCTGAAACATTATTTCAACAAAAATACAAGACAAGCCCACCCTCCCATCTTTTTTCTCCAGGTGGCTGGACTTAGTAAGCAGGTTAAGAGTTCTGCATACAAGCCCTCCATGCAGAACCCACACTACCAGTGAAAATTCTCAGCGGCGTCACCAATGGCTTGGGCTTGGGGGGAACTTCTGCATCACTCACAATCATCGCAGAGGCCTAAGAAGCTATAAAGCCTGTATGCCCAGCTCACATTCCACCATCTCCTCATTAGAAGTCCCTGACAGCTACAACATAGGAATAATGGCTACACAGCGTCATTGTGAAAAGAATTACTTATGTAATAAACTAAACTATGAACAACCTAAAGTTTACTGCGTCAGCAATAAACATTTTGTAAGTAGAGGAAAATACGTTATACAGCAATGTAATCTGCACTTTGCTGACGTAGGCAAACAGTCAGAGGCAGGCGTATCTAGCTCAGCCTGGGCAGTTCAGTTAGGAAAACAGGGGCAGTGATGAGGTGACAGTCAGTGCAGCTAACTCTTAAGCAAACAAGGAGGACAACAGAAGAAATGTAGAGAACATACCAGAAGAAAAGAAAAGTGGGGTTCGGGATACCCTAAGAAAGGCATAGGGAAATTTGACATCTCGTTTTGCGGCAGGGTTATATAGCTCCCGTTGGCTAAAAGTTGAAATCTCTTGCTTCTGCCTTCCATGTGCTAGGACTACAGATATGCTCTACTATGCCCTACAGAACTTGACAACTTCAGATAACAACAACCAAGAAGAACTGGTAATTCCCAGATCTGACATTATGGTTTTGTTCATTCACTAACAAACCTCCGGAATCATGGCATATTATAGCATTCTGTATTCGTCATTCTGATGAGGTACAAATTTGAATCACCAACAATGCAACACCAATCACTGGCATCTACTGAAGATAATTCCGGCACCATGGCGACGGAGTAATTCTTGATGCTTGTCATAGGAATGTCTTCATTTAAAAATGAATTTACTTTTGAAATCTAATATACAAACATTTCCTGAAGTGGCTTAGAATAAAGGTAAAAAGGCAAAAGAAATATTCAGCCTATCTTTGAGAGTTTAGTGTACTGGTTACAGATAAGTAGTAACTGATCTCATGTTATTAAAATTGATACTATAAGAAGCAAGCAAAAGTCGGGGACAAATTGTCTTTTCCACACGCCCATTTTAATTCAGTTTTAATGCAAGCATATAAGGGGAGTGCTACTGTATTGCAGTTTCCTCTGCTATTAAAGCACACCACACCATCCTGCAGGGAACTTTCTCAAGCCAGAAGGTAAGCAACTCAAAATAGCGTCAGGAAGTCCCTGAAGCCAGCCAGATTCACTAGGTCCCTACCTCCCAAGAGAAAACAATAAAGAGCACTGAATATCACTCTCAGACGAGCCAAGCTGCAAAGACTCTGGAACCAGACTAGCTACCTGGAACAAGTAAAAAAAATAGCCACGCTGCCTGGAAGAGGTTGGGATTAACTGAGCCATTTGGAAGGGACACTCTGTTGAGTTGCCTGCTGGCATGTGGCATGCTCTACATTCCCATCAGTCATGCTGAGATGGGCTTTGGTGATGCCACTGTCTGAGTCATTTCTGCTCCATTCCCCCAAAAATAACCTCAATAAAACTCACTGGTTCACCAAGATGGTGGTATCTACAATGTGGTCTGTTGTGAGCTCCCTATCCGGGGTGAGTAGATGTGTATAGTATCTCCCCAGGGAAAGTTCTGTTGCACAAGTGTTGGTCCTGTGCTCCGCATGACCCTCCCTGAGCCAGGCTCACTCTGATGGTGTGCTTTTCAGTCTGTCTTACTGGTGGCACTGGGGACAAACAGGAGACCTTCACAAGCAAGGAAAGCCTAAGTACTAATAAAGATGCTAGATCTAATTCTCAGCTCTCAGTCACGTCCAAGAAAGAAACACAAAGCACAACATTTGGAACCAAAAACCTCTGACGGTGATTTTCTTTGGGTACAAATTTCACAGTTCATTCCAAAACTAGACAAAATACGGCAGATTCTCCAGATGAAACTCAAATTATAGAAAGCCTCACTCAGAGGTCAATTCCAGCTGGAGCATCTTACTAGGTATGTGACTTCCTAATTATAATCTATAGGTATTATTGTGAACCTTGTTTACTTCTGAGTAAATCTAAGTGTTTATATAAATAAGGTTCACAACAACAGCTATCTCAAAAAAGGCTGTGACAGGAATTAGTTGAGAATTAATGAGGCGAACACAATATATGGAAATAACATTAAAATGAATATTGGATAATTGAGTCACTGACTATTTTAATAATAATAATCGTCATATAGCAAAATAAAAGGCAAACAGCAACTAAAATCTGAATCGTAACGTCAAACCATTCAAAATATTTTAAGACTGGTTTCAACTGACAGAAAAATAGCAAGATTAAAAGTAAATAAATATGAACAGTGTTTCTCTGAGAGCAAATCAACTCAGAATCTGCACAAACGACTGTACGTGGCAATACAGTGCACACTTACTACGCAAGTGAAGTCAAGCACGCTGCTCCAGGTAGAGCAGGAGATACAAGAATGCAAAGCAAAGGGCGAAGGGCAGCTACCTGACTGACTCGGTTCACTTCCTCCTCTTCCTCCTCAGCTTCTTCCCCGAAAGAAAGTAAACTAAAGTTCCTATCAGAAAAGAAAATTCAGGAGAAAAGTTAGACAAAATTCATAAATGTCCCATTTCCAGGCAACAGCACAGGTTTCTAAGTAATACGTTTTATTTGTACAGGACCACCTAGTCTTCAGCAGGAGTGTTCCAGCATCTACAACTCTAAGCCAAGGGTTTGGCCTCAAACCACTAACGTTTCACTAAGTCCCCTCAACTGCTTACCACAGACTTACCCAAGGTAGTACCGTAGTGCAGTCCATCTATCACCCATGATAGAAATAAGCTTTGATAGTTATCGGAGCTGGAAGAAATGCTGAGTGTACTACAGGAGAGTAATTAAACTACTTTAACACCTGACAGATGTATCTTAATGTTTTAAAACTAAGAGACACAAGAAATTATGGGCAGGAAGTCTTAGATCTTTCAAACTAAACAACAAAGCCTCAGGTAACTGAGCAGTAAGTTATTAATGTACTCTCTTGAGTTCTGGAAAAAGTAAAACCTTTGGCAGCAATGGAGTATTTTTTTTTAATCTACATGCAAGCAATGATGCCACATCATCCCTTGTTATGAATAAAAGGAATGCTTTCATTCACTGTTCTGAATGAAAACAAGATAATAAAAAACACACAAAGAACTCAGACTTTTCATCAGGCTAAATGGCAATACTGGAACACTGCGTCCTAACACAGTGACAATGACCTCTCAGCACCAATGAATTGGAGTAAGAAATCGATGGTGGGACCAAAGAAAATCAAACACACAGCACTAGTAAAACGGACTTTGCCACAAGACACCTGTTAAAGTGTCTGGCTCGTATTTGACAATTTATTAACACAGTTAATGTATTTACTTGCTGGGAACCCAGCATGTACTAATCACCTATCCTTCAGGGAATTTGTATGGACTCACTCTCAGTTAACCTTCCTAACAACCAGGTGTGTAGTTAATGTAACCACCACTATATTTGCATGACAAAGCCAAAGCTCAGTGATACTGAGTATAGCAGTCCCATACCTAACACTGATAAATAAGATGCTACAATTCAGTGAAATGGTAAGTTGAAATCTAACTGTATATTTTTTTAATGAAACAGAAAAAAAATGTAAGCAATATTGGCACAAACTAATAAACTATTAAAAATAAATTGCTATTTTTAAGAAAATATCTTTGAGAAAAACAGAATAATAAAATAGTTTTGTTTAAAAATATTTATAAGAAGATTATTTTGAATAGCACCAAAGCAGATTAAAGTATACAATCTTCTAACACACACTAAAAGTATTCTTTATAGTGTTCTTGCCTCCCCAAACTCTTTATGCTAAGGATAAATTAACTTACAAACAAATAAATGTTTCTCAATAATTTGGCTATATAAATGTAATGAATACTATTCATATATGGCCATTTGCAATGATAAATTTCTAGCTTAAGTTACATAATGTCATTAAATGTAAGAAATGTTCACTTTAAACTCTCTCCTATAATTCTGTTAGCCCTCTGGTTCAAAATGACATTTCCCTTTATAGTAAACAATGATTATAAAAAGAAATTAACTAAATAAATTAGTGTCACTATTAAAGTTGAAGAAAAAATCTTTCTACTATAATTACTTTGTGCCTTTGGGTTTCAATTTCTTGATTTCTTCCTCCGGCTTCTCTTTTTTGGGCCTTTTAATTTCTCTTGGAATGATGTCATCAAAAGGATTAAACAAAACCTATGAAAAGAAACAATTTGAAGATATTATTCCAGTTTTTTAATTTTATAAGGAAATGAAAAACAATATTGAAATGTACTGACATAAGCATCTAATCCCTCCCTACATAAACTGCATCTGTGCAGGGGTACACAGTACATTCACTTCTAGTCACATGGCCCCAGTGATCCTCCCAAAACATTATATCCTTTTCAAGAAAAAGATACTTCATGTGATACCTATTTTACAGAAGGAAAAACATAAGGAACCAACTCAGACATTTGGACTTCATATCAAATGCTCTGAAGGATTACCTCACTTCCTCAATAAAAACTAACAATTCACCGAAAATCCACTTCTTTAAGCAAAGAAACCTAATTCCTTTAACTTGTCGTTATGAGTTGAACTTTTCATTCTTTGTACTATCATCTAAAGTTTCATATCTGGATCCAAAGCCTTTACTAAAAAAAAAAAAATCTGTATCAGCAATTGTTCTTAAACATTGTGTTTAGTATAAAGCTTTCATCTAATGCTTTAACTGTGTCTGTTCCACAGTACCCAGAAGCCATGTGCCTACCTCACAGCTTTTGACTCTATGTGGGTTGCGGGGTCTTTCCTCATCATCAATGTCTACTTCTGTTAGGCGCAGCATGTTGTAGACTGTATCTCCTGTAACCTACCAAACAAAAACACAGACCATGACCACAAACATCTATATTCATCTTTTCCATAAGCAGTGTACTTCTTTAAATAATTAAAGAGAATCTTCATATTTTTACTGAGACTATGAACAATGAAGGCAAAGCATGCTCACTTTAATGCTAAAAAGACAGAGGGGCTCAGTCTCTTAATAAACCTCATATATTTCCAGTGTATACTAATGTCAGTTACTAAAAATAAATATACAGTGTCAACCTTCTTATTATGATAGTTCTCTCAAATATCACAAACAAACTTGGACTTAAAGCAGCTTAAGCATCGACAGCCTGATAACACTTTTCAGGTTACTGCCTAAGTTAATCTACAAAAGACTCTAAAAGTGAGAAGACTGCCTTTCTTGGTAGAAAGTACAGACCCATGGACTGCTATGCTATATGTTCTCTCGTGCCTGGGTCGTATAGCAGCAAGTGATAAACACAATACAAGATAGGAACCCAAATCTCATCTTCCTAATTAAAAAAAAAAAGTTAAAAGTAGGAAAAATCCATGACTGCCAGAAAAACCTGTGTTAGGAATGCATCATGACAGTACATATTTCCTAACTCATGTCCTTAAGAAATAAGTAACTGATACATTTTACAGTTTGGGTATGACTTGAATGTTCAACTGTCCAACTGTACTGAATTGTCTCCATCCTTTCATAGGCAGAACCCATTTTTGTCTAGGACGTAAGGAAGCAATTCTTATTGAACCAGCAGAGGGGGCTAAGAAGCCATTAATGTCTACTATGTCTAAGCATTAAGTACAGGGATATTCAGATGAGAAGGGAAGAGGATGGGCGAGAGAGGCCTCCAGGGTCCCTCTCTAAAGAGAACTGTTGAAAATTCTACGGGAAGATCATTTTTTCATTTGTTGTTAAATGTCATATGTTGTTCATAGCAATATTTCCAGTAAAAGTTAGCAGAACTAATACAACGTCCACTTTAAATTTAAGGTGATTTATCATTGGTAACTTTAAACTATAAAACAGTTTTGGGCTAAGTATGAACAATACTGGCTAAGTGGCCTTAAGTAGCTAATGCCACACTATGACAAAGAACACATGTAGACCGTGACAAATGATTGGCTTGAAGCACCCAAAGTAGGGAGCCTTTACAGTTCATCATAAGAGGAACACACTCCATCATTTTTGAAACCAGTAAGTAAACAAGTATAACATGTTTGAAGGCAGTCATTATATGTTAATTGTATATATCACAGAAACTTAAAAAATATCATAAAACCAAAACCAAACCATATATCTAATATATGGAGACTAACCTTTCCAAATATGGTGTGCTTATTGTTAAGTTCATCTGCTCGACCCAGGGTAAAGAAAAACTGGCTGCCATTATCATGTGGACCAGCGTTTGCCATGGCAACCAGTCCTCTCCTATTAAAACGCAACCTAGAGTGAAATTCATCCTGCAAGAATGAAAGAGATTTAGTGACTGTTCTCAGTCACAAGATCCTTCATATTCAATCAGCTATGCAGCAGACCAGCGAGGCTCAGACAACTTCTAATCAAAACTGCTGAAGCTTTATGTAACTGATTTTTGAAGTACAATCAAATCCAAATTTACTATCTGTTCAATCCTCTTCAACCTGAATTCACCACCTTGTATCTTCTAAATATATTCAGCCACATAGCTGTTTATGGAAGTCTACGCACACACAGAGGAAGAGACTCAAAGGGCCTCAGGGTCTGTCTCATCTCCCTACTCAAGAAACCTATCTTCGAACCACTGTGAAGCAGCCAGCTCTTCTCCTTCCCATGTGGTCCCATGTGGTGTTGTGAAGAAGCAGTGGCTTTCTTCTTGTTTTTTTTTTTTAAATTCAGAGACCTAACTAAGATGTGTTAGTGATTTTACTGTGCTTTTAAAAGCCACCCTGAGCCAACTCCCCTCAGAGATGGTAAGAGTCTCATTTGGCAGATTAAAACAGTACAGGACCACTGTTCTGAGAGCTACTTAGAATTTCCCCTCAGACCTACACTGGGATCATCTATGACACACCCATTTCTGTAATCAGTGCTTTCCAAGCATTAGATGCTATTTTTCTTTAATATATTATTCTTAAGAGCTGAACTCAGTCCATCACACCAGAAAGCAGAGAGCCAAACACCTTGACCTCTGACTGATCAACTTTCAGAAGGGTTGTGAGTAAAATACTCCTGCTGTTTAAATCTGTGGTATTTCTATACCATGTGTCCCAGGCAGTTTAATGACAATTTGATACAAACTAAAGTCATCTGAGAGGAGGGAACCCTGATAAAGAAAATGCCTCCATCAGATCAGGCAGTAAAGCATTTTCTTGGTTGGTGGTTAATGGTAGAGGGCCCAGCCCACTGTGGGTGGAGCCATCCCCAGGCCCTGGGTTCTATAAGAAAGCGGGATGAGCAAGCCATGGGGAGCAGCCAGTAAGCAGCCCCCTCCATGGCCTCTGCATCAGCCCCCCCCCCACCCCAGGCTCCAGGTTCCTGCCCTGCCTGAGTTCCCACCCTCACTGCCTTTGATGATGGGCTGTTATGTGAAACATGAGTGAAATAAACCCTTTCCTCCCCTGGTTGCTTTTGGTCATGTTATTTTATCAAAGCAATAGTAACCCTACTGTAGTATTTAAAAAAAAAGCAAAAATCTCAGAAAGGAAATACCAACAGGATAAACAACAGCTTGAACAGGATATAGGAATATTTCCTACGAAGTAAAGGTCCTACAATTATGAGATGTGATTAACAGTGACAGCTGAGATATTTTTTAAATACTGTGTCCTACTTTCCTGTGTCCTATCACCTGGTAACAAGTTTTAATAAAAAAGAAGTCCCACTGTTTTCCAAACAATCAAGATCACACCATGGTAAGGAACTGTGGCTCAGGCACAAAGACAGTCACAAATTTAAGGCCAGTCTGTACTATATTGAAATTCCAACCAAGGCAACATAGTAGGGCACTCGATAGAAACTTTGAAATAATTAAAAATCACACTGAACAGGGAAAGATGAACGGACTCTCCAGACAATCTTTCCCACTAGAATAAATACAAAGTTTTCAAGTTTCCCTATTTAAGAACCACTGACAGTTATTCACTCAAAAAAAGCTAACCCTGCTATAATTAGACTATTAACAAATACAATTTCTGCTGTACATAAGCCCATAACTGTTCCTAATTTCTTAAACAGATTAACTCTTTTCCTGCTTAAGTTTATGCTGGCACTCAAGAAGTCACAGGTCAGAACTGGAGAAATGGCTCAGCAGTTATCAGCACTTGTTAATCTTCCCAGAACCTGGGTTCAGTTCCCAGCATCCACATGGTAGTTCACAACCAGCAGCAACTCCGGTTCCAGGATCCAATGCCCTCTTCTGACCTCTGCTGTCAGCAAGCAGCACATGGTAAGTATATAACATGCAGGCAAAACATTCATACATAAAATGAATAAGTCTATGAAAAGTTTAAATTAAATTCCCATTTTTTATTCATATAAATTTTTCCTAGTGTTTTTGGCTCTTCCTTCTGCTCACTTATGACTGTCAACCTTGCATGGCTTTGTGCGATAGTGATCTTTAGTGGACAGTAAGTACATAATAGACAGTAACTCCAGTGTGGATGCTTGGTCCCTCAAAAGCTTTATATTGAGGTCTTCATCCCTGGTGCAACTGTATTTGTGGTTCTAACAAGGTGGGAAAGGCTACAAACAAGAAAAACTGAGACAAAGTCATAAAAGTTGGGCTCTCATTCTAGTCCAATAGGACTCACATCCTCATGAGAAAGTCAGGACACCAGACATGGTCTTGTCTTCCCCATACCTCCTCAAGGCGGGAAGAAGGATGGTTAGACACTGTGCGCTGAACCTCCTAGCCTCCACAACTGAAAAAGAGAAATTCTCATTTCCCTTCACAGTCTGTTGTAGCAGCCCAAGGAGACTACTGAAAATTCCACATAATACTTAAATCGAATTATTTTAATCTAAATTAGCACACCCACAGTCCTAAAGCTTGACTGTTGGGATGAGACACGGCCAGACTTCACACAACGTGCCACATGGGGGCCTTCTTCCCAAATCCGGTCTCTCCCTCCCTCTCTCTCTGGAGTCCTTAGCTCTCCCTTAACTTAATCTAGCACAAAATAAATCAGAAAGAATGCTTTGTCGGTAATATTTGCTCTTATCTCTAAATAATTCTAACTCCACTGATTTTGTACACTACATGGAATGTTTTTCTTGGGGACACTCTTACTTGGGAAGAAGCATTCTGAGCTGACCTAGAACACAACAAATGGACCTGACCTTGAATGGGGCTCCATAGATGGACTCTCCTCCAGTGCCGGTGCCTGTGGGGTCTCCACCTTGGACTATGAAACCAGGCACAACTCTATGAAAAATGGTGTTGTCATAGTATGCTGAAAAACAATTAATACATTAATTTATAAAAGTCAGCGTGACTTTAGTTATCACAGTTCATATACAAAGAGAGCCACAGATTTAATTTCCAGAATGCTAAGTATGCTTTTAGGCCCAAAGCTTTCCAGAGGACAATTATCAACACTCTGAAATATTTTGAAATATCACAACTGAGGAATACTACTGGAATTCAAGAGGGCAGGAATGCTGCCAAGCACCCTCAAATCCAAAGGGTTGTCTCCACAGCAAAGCCTAATCCATCCCAAATGCCAACAGTGTTGAGACTCTTCCTTTTCCCCTGACAGAAAATTAACTTACCAACGAGAAGAATATACAAAACCACAGATAATAAAGTTATTAACTAACCATAGTTCCAGCACTGTCTACTGCAGTCACCTCAAACAAAATGGTCAGCAAATAAAACAAATAACATATATTTTAGTCCAATCAAATAGTCATTCACTTCAATTAATTTTCAGAAATCAATATATAATTAATAGAATTTAAATATATTTTATGTTATAAGTATATTTCTAGCCACAAATATGCAGCAGAGATAAAATATTGTCTCCCATAGGATTTTATTCTGTGAAGCCAAAATCATTAAGAAAGAAAAAGTTAACTTAGGTAAGAAAGAAGCATGATACCCTGTAGTGAGACATTCACTTTGTCTGCACCTGTGGCACAGACCATGCCCATTGGGGGTGGAGACAGGGCCAGCCGTGACCTGGGGGAACTAAGTCTGAGGAAGGGACCCCAGGAGTGCTCTCTTGCTTGCAGCATGGGGACAGGAGCACTTCCGGAGGCATCCTTGGGACCAGGAACCCGCTGGTGTTCATTTGTCTATGTTGTGCGTTATTTCTCCCTGAATAAACATCTATTCGGCCTATTTGTTTCTCCTGATCCTTATTAAACATCAATAGTACCCACTGAGTTATAGGGCATCCTCTATGAAAACTGAAAATCGGTAGCCTTTTGCTTTGTTTCTTTACCTTCTTTTTTAATAGTTTTATAACATGTTTTAGAATGTCAATTTTCACAACATATTTATTTCAGATGTTTCCCTAACTATAAGTGAAGACCTCAAAGTCCAAGGTTAAATTCATAATGACAGATCTTTGAGTTCTGCAAAGAATGTGACCACCATCTTTTAACATAAAAGTCTGTTTCATCAAGGGACACATGGGAGACTGAGCACCCTCCCTTCCAGGCTTCTGTCCATTTTCTTTTCATTCTGAAAACTAGGCATTACTGCTGTTGTACTGAAAAGTGCATTACAAGACCCAGAAACATTCTAACTTCTTTGAATCAGACACTCAAAGGATAAAATGGAGTTGTCTGTATTAGTTTACTCATCTAAGGAGTGTGTGTGTATGTGTGTGTGTGTGTGTGTGTGTGCGTGTGTGTGTGTGTTTTAATAAGTGTATGTGTGTTTTGCCTTCATGTATGTCTGCATACCACATTCATGCCTGGTGACCCTGAAGGCCAGAAAGGGCATTGGATCTCCTAGAACTGGAGTTACAGACATTTTTGAGCGCCATATAGGTGCTTGGAATTGAACCTAGGGCCTCTGGAAGAACAGCCAGTGCTCTTGACTGCTGGGCCATCTCTCCTGCCAGGAGTATCTTTTTTAAAAAAAATTAGTCTTCTCAGGTTTTTAGTTTGCCTTCCCAACAATAATTCCATTAAATTCTTGCCTGTTTCACTATGAAAATTGCTCTGGTTATTTCTATAAATTTTCTTTTATCTCCTAGTCTTCGTATAAATGGGAGAATAATTCCTTTTTGATGCAAGGAAGCTTTGTCAGCATCGAGCTGAACCTCATGTTTATTTCATTGTCGCATTCTGTACAGAGACTTTCTGTTTCTTCATTCACCTGGTCCTGGGTTGCATTTACCATTCACTCTTTCTAGTGTTTTTGTAATTTCACTCTCCTGTAAAATTTGAGCTTTAGACTTCTTTAAACTTATTCCCAGAAGTCAGACTTCTCTGTCTCCCTTGTTTCTTAGTTTTGTTGACAGTTATCCGAGGCCTCTCTAACTAAACTACCTGTCTGATTTGATTTCCTGCCTGTCTGCCATAGCAATTATTAATAATGGTCTTTGCAGACATATTTCCTTTGTCTCATCTGAGAGATTGGATTCTTTTATTATTAATTCTTTAATCTTCCCCCTGCAGTGTTATATTTACCTAATTTCTATTTGAAGAGTTTTGTCTAGGTCATACAACAGGATACTGTAGATTCTTAAATACCTTGTTTCTCATCCAAAATATTGCTTTCTGACACCATGAATAATACTGTCTCCAAAAATCAGGTATAACTAGAAGACACTGATTTGCCACCACTGGAGGTATTTAAAGTCGTATGTAATGCATTCTAGATGCCAACCAGAAACTGCTAAGAGTGTATGGAATATATAGCTGCATACAAAAAACATCCACTAACAAAAAAAAAAAATCCAAGTGAACATAAAATTTTGCCAAGTTTCTTACAAAGATAAATAATCATGTTATGACTCAAGATGATAACAAATCAGTGAATTCCAGGTGGTAAGCTTTGTAGAAAAACAGACTTTGAACGAAATAATAAAAATTGGTTATACTTAATGAAAACAGGGTGGGAAATGTATGAGAGAGAGAGAGAGAGTATGAGGGTGTGCAGAAGAGGAAAGGGAATGTTCAGGAAATAGAAAGGCTGACTGAAGGCATGTGGTTAGTGGAATGGAAAGCTAGGAAGTAAAGCAAAAATTCAAACATCACGTGCACAGACAGAAGGCAAAGAAATGAGAGGGAGACCAGATAGGAGACGGAAGTCTGGGCGGCTGAGGACAAAGGGTAGGAGACGGAAGTCTGGGCGGCTGAGGAAGGAGGGTAGGAGACGGAAGTCCGGGCAGCTGAGGAAGGAAGGGTAGGAAACGGAAGTCTGGGCGGCTGAGGACGAAGGTGGGACTTGGTTTAGTGGTAGCTAACAGAAGTGTCCAGTAGAGAAACCCATTACCCCATCAGATCAACTAGGCACAAGAAGGGAAGAAATGAACAGAGTTCTGAAAATAACAGTCTTTTGTCTGAAGACAACACAAGAGTGGAAAAGACAACATGGAATAAGAGGCAAACTTAGGGGATATCCATATTTAAAGAATGAAAGATAGAGTGAATGGCAATTAGTAGAGGAGATCAACATCAGGCATGATTAGTGTCTGTTAAAAGTATAACAATTTATAGTTTGTCTGGACGAAAGTTGTTATCCCTGCAGTCTATTTCCTTATATACCGCTCAACAACATCATGAACCTAACACCAAACCTCAACGTGAAAAACACACTGTAGTTCATTCTTTTCAATCTTTAAAAAAGTTCATCCTTCCAGGGCTTTACTTAGACAGTCTCACTGTGTTGCCCAGGCTAGTCTGAAACTAGAAATGTTTCTGCATCAACTTCCCAAGTTCTGGAATTACAGAAGCAGGCCAGAATGCCCAACACACTCTCGTTACCTGTAAACTAAGGCAAGTCTCTCCCCAGAATGATAACAAAAGCAATACTGACCTTCCAAGCAAAGCTGAATGAAATTTCTGCATGCCTTTGGAGCTTCTTTTGACCACAACTCTATGTCAATATCTCCAGCTGTAGTTTTCAATAAAACCTATTGAAAGAACAAGAAACCATATTAAGTATTTACTTTGCTTGATAATTGGCTATGCAACTGGCAACACTAACTATTGAGTTTTCAATTTTAGAAGAAATATTATAAACTCTGCTTGGGTTTTGTTGCTACACTGAACTAATTTCAAATATTCATTATAGCCCAATCATCATTAGATGATTTAACATACAATTTTCAGAAAAAGCTAAGGACAATAAACAAATAAATAAGCAGCTACTCTTTCTAATCACAAATCTAATCACAATGTTTCTCATTGCTTTATTTCTAATAAAATTAGTTAGCAAATTATGAAATTAAGAAGTTAATAAATCCATTGAATTATGACAGCATTAGACAATGTTACAACCATTCATTTGAAATTGTCTTTGAAACCTATTTTTACATTAAAACCATGCTACCTCTAATTTGGAAATAAATATTCTTCTGTGTGTGCATGCGTGCAGGTGGCATATACATGGGTGCAGGTGGCAGAGGCCAGAGGTCGACCTTGTGTCCTTCTCAATAGCTCTTCACCTCACCTTTTTGATACAGCTCTTCTACTGACCTGGATCTCACCAATTCAAGTAGATTGGCTTGTGAGTAAGGTCAGGGATCCACCTGTCTCTACCACTCCCCTAAATCCCCACTCTGGGTTTTCAGATACATGCCACCATGCCCAAATTTTCACAAAGATCCTGGGAATGCACATCAAGAACTTTATCAACTTAGCTATCTCTCCAGCTCTTTGATGTTTTGTTTTTTGTGTTTTGTTTTGTTTTGTTTTTCAGCCAGTCTTCTTTATAGCCTTGTAGTCCAGACCAGCCTCAAAGTGATCTTGAATTCCTGATCTTCCCCTCTATCTCCAAGTACAGGCATGTGTCACCAGTAGCTGGGGACTGAAGCCAGTACCGTGTACATGCTAGGCAAGTACTCTAGCAACTTAGCTAGAGTCCTGGCTCCAAGGAATATTCTTAATTGAATTCCAGTTGTGACTCACTAAAATGGTCTTAAAAGTCATCATCTCTATAACAGGTAGTCGTCTATCTAAAAGTGTCCTTTTTACTGGTTCATGGCAGCAGTTTCTGTTTGGTGGAACCAGCTTCTGTATAACAACCACAACCTCTGCTATGCCCAGAGGATGAAAGAGCTTATTCAACAACTGGCTCAATAACTACAAATAACGAAAAAGTCTGAACATTGCGGCATGCTGGAGTTTAATTTCTCCAGTATCAACTTTTCTTTTCTACCCCATGTGTAGAAAAGCTGATTACTATCAATAATCTGTGGGTACTACACAGAAAGTTCTAGCAAAGAAACACTGCAGAATAACTAAAACTAAACTGATACTCATGACAGGGTCTGTATCCATGATGTAAGTCACAATTTTCTTATTTTCTAAAATTTGTCATGAGCAGTTTTGGAAATGAGGGGACTTTTAAAAATAATCATCCAGGAAAGCTCTGCCTTTTAGGCATGCCCTAGGAGTTGTAAACTGAATGAGAATGCTTTCAACGGCAAAATGAGAAGAGCATCTCAATGCCCAAGCCCAACCCAATACATTTTCGCTACCACTTTCAGGAGCTTAGGAAATGCTATAGTAAACTATATAACACTGGTGAATGCGTTACATCTTTGGGACCTTTTCTGGCAACACAGAGCTCTTTCGCACTACTCTTTGGGAACTATGAAAATGAAAGAAGTGAAAATATCTACATCATGGTAGATGTCTGATGATTTCTTTAACCCATAAAGAAAAAATAAATAAATAAAAAAGTCAGGCATGGCAGCATATGCCTTTAATGCTAGCACTCAGGAGGCTGAAGCGGGTAGGTATCTGAGTTCTAGGTCAGACTATGCAGCAAGCCCTAGGTCAGCCAATGCTACATAATGAGATCCTGTCTCAAAAAAACATTGTTTTCCTTTATTACATTTTCTTCTCTGTCTCTCTCTGAAGCTGAAATGACACTAAGCACTCTTTCCCGCCTTTCTGTAAGTCCTGCCTACTTCATTATACCTTGGATCAGCCACCTTTTTAAGACTTTTGTGATGTTACATGGATCATATTTAAAAATAGTTCCAATTGGGGGATGGAGAGATGGCCCAGCAGATAAGAGCACTGACTGCTCTTCCAGAGGACCTGGGTTTAATTCACAGCACCCACATGACAGCTCACAATTATCTGTAACTCCTCTTCCAGGGTACCCAATACCCTCGTAGAGATATACATGCAGGCAAAACACCGATGCAGCCCATAAATAATACACTTAAAAAAAAAAAAGAGTTCAGAATGTATTTTGTATAAAACATAGCAAAAAATGAATAATATTTATAGAGATGTAATCTATACATCAATAATTTCAACTTTAAAAAGTCCGCTACCTTTAGTACATTCACAGGGTTTGGAAACCACTGTCACTATTTCCAAAACTACCCACTATTTCACTACCCCAGAATCAAAGAAAACTTTGACCCATGTTCAATCCCTCTCTACTCCCCTACCCTTACCCCTTGCCAACCACTATTTTTTTCAGTCTGTATGGACATTGCCAACAAAACACTTCATTTCAAGAGAATCATACAAAGTGGGCCTTTGCATGTACAATTTCTGTCGCCAAATATGCTTCTTTGAAATTAAAGATGTCTGTCTTCCTGTTCTCTGTATTTAGGCTTAAACTGTTTTTAAAAGCTCATAGATCATAAACTTAGTGACAAATATTTCAAGACAGAACAAATATTTAATACAAATTTCATTTGCAACAATGATAAGTGGAAATATGTATTCCCAACAATTTCCATGACTTTTAATTATTTGACAGACTTCCTATGCTACCTATGCTTAAATGCTAACTTAGTTTTCTTAAATTTCTACATTGTATGTATTTTGTTCCAGGCAGGACCTCACTGGGACTGTTTGTGGATCAGACTGGCCTTGAACACACAGAGCTCCACCTGTCTCTGCCTTCTGAGTACTAATATTACAGGAATATACTACCACACCTGGCAAGTTTTTACATTTTTTATTTGTTTGTTTTCAAGACAGGGTTTCTTTGTGTAGCCCTGGCTGTCATTGAACTTGCTTTGTAGACCAGGATGGCCCTGTACTCAGAGATCAGCCTGACTCTGCCCCCCAAGTGCTGGATTAAAGGTATGTGCCACTACAACATGCTAAACTTTTACATTATTTATGTTATCTTTAAAATGAAGTTTTTAAAGGCTGGCTTAGTTAATGTAGGTACCATATATCCATGTAACTAATCATTAAAAATTACACCATACCATTAAAAAACTGACTGACAAGTACCTGGACTTTGTGTGTGTGTGTGTGTGTGTGTGTGTATTTAATGTGGGTTCTGGGAATCAATATATGTATGCATATATATATATGTATATATACATATGTATAGAGAGAGTGTGTGTATATACATATACACACATTCCTATATACATAAGTTATATACATATATGTGTACAGGTATTATTAAACAAATAAAGAGAAAATACAAATAGACACATATTTTCTCCCAGTGCACCAGGAATAGTGGTTCGGGCACTAAAACATGCCCTCACTAGTTTAGTAACTAAACATCTGTGAGAATAAAGTACCATATATTACCCTTCCCTCCAGATGCTCTTGTGTCAAGGTGCTCAACTTCAAAGTTGAATCTTCCACCTACTAGTTTGAACTACCTCAGCATGATATGCACCTGTTCTTACCCAACTAACCTCCTTCTATAAAAACAGACATACTAGCCTCATAGATTTGCTGTGAGGATGAAATGAGCTATTATTCATACAATGCTAAGAACAGCTGCACACAAATAAGAAATCAATAAACACTAGCACACATATATATTGCTGCTGAGAACTTTACATCTAGAAAAAAATCGTGTGATTTGGACACATTACACGCCTTAAAACTTTCCACTGATAAGCTACTAAATTAATAATGGTGTCATTCATCAACTTCTTCCTATGTGATACCATGCTTACTGAATAAGGGAAATGTGCCCCCATCGACTCTGAATCTAACTGCACCCCTAAGGTGCCTAATGGGCCATTAGACAGTAGAGCCTCTTAACGAGTTACAGACTATACTGTTTCAATTCTGAAGAAAAACAGTGTTCATCATAATTTGTAACTATATTTTTAATTACACAATTATTTTATCAATACACCGCTCCTTTAACTTACTCAACAATAAAATGGTGATGATATTCTTCCAGTGCATCCTTAAAACCTAACATAAAACTCTGCATGTGTATTGCACGAGAAAAACAATGTTGAGCCAAGGAAGTAGTTCAGTGGGTAAACTGCTTGGCACACAAGCCTGAGGACCTGAGTTCAAATGCACAGCTAGCCATAGCCATAGAAGCTAAGCAGTGGTGGCATACTTAGGACTCAGAAGACAGAACCAGATGGATTTCTGTGAGTTCAAGGCAACCTAGGGCTACATGACAGGGAATCAGTCTAAAAGAGAAACAGAGCTCACACCTTTAATCCCAGCACTAGAGAGAATATAAGGAGCTCAGTGCAGTCTCAGGAGCAGTATGAGATTTGGAGATGAGTAATGCAGTCTGGAGCTTCAGCGGATCGACCCTTCACTCTGAGCATTGGTAGAGGCTAGAGCTCTCTGATGGCTTGGCCACTTTGCTTCTTTTCTTTCATAGTATTTGAACTCCATCTGCTATGTGTCAAGGATTGTTCTAGATGCTCATACTCTGTCTCTATAGTGCTTGTATTCTAAAACAAAAAGAAGAGACTATTAAAAACTATATCCTAAGGGCCATAGAGTGCTGAGAGACAGGATATCACTGAGATTTGCTGTTTGATAGGCCTCTTTGTTAAGAATGACATGTGAACAGGTAAAATAGCGTGTGTTCCGCAAATGTTCAGCAACGTGAAGGGCCTGAGTAGCAGAATGGTCCAGCAGCATTTGTTAATTGAGATTGACACTATCCTCAGGAAAACCTATCAGGAAATCCTTTCCCATTTCAATCACTCTCTTCTGCTGCTTCTAACTTACGATTATTTCAAAAGATACCTCCTCCAAGATGTTTTTTTCCCATCATTTCCAGTTCTTCACTCCATCAAACTGTCATGACAATATAATCTCCTCCTCAAAAACCTTACCTACCAAAGCCAGGTTAAGTGAAGTATGTCTGTAACCCCATCACTCAGGAGACTGAGACAAGTTAGGAAATTGGCGTTGACTACATAATGAGGCCTTGCCATGCAGATTTTCCTTAGCTATCCAAATCCCAAACTAAGCTGTTTGCTCTGTCAGGGTAATAACTAGATAATCGCACAACAACATTTTTATCATCAGCACCTAATAGAGTGTGTGGTGCCTAGCAGGCGTTCGTTCAATAAATGGTCGTAGAGAGAAGCATGATCTCCAAGTTAAACAACAACAAATTTAACAGTCTTAGCACACGTCTTTTAAAAACAGACGCTAGAAGGCGCCCACATGAGTTGGATCAAGGAAGTTAAGGGGCCAGAAGACAGGCGAATGGGGAAGCTGCTCAAAAGGATTATGCCGAGACGAGTGAACGTAAATAAAGCAGCGTGTGGACGACAGTTCTGTGGGTCTTTCCAACTCTGCGATCGGGACGCCTGCCCCCACCCTTCCGGCCCTAAACCCGGAGCTCTGGATTGGGGTGGGGTGGGGGTGCGGCCCGGCGGGGATTCTCACCTTCCCGTTGGTGGGCGGCTCCTGGATGTAGATGTTACTCATCCTGGTCAGGGCTCGGGACTCCGCTCCTTAGCGTGGTCGCAAGCGAAGGGGGTGGGGTGGGCGTCTTTAACGTGGATACCAGGGAGAAACTTTACTCGGTCAGAGTCGTGCAAGGAGGCCGTACTCAACACGGGTCAGTCCCAAACTAGCCCCTCATGGGCGCCGCCATGTTGCTCCCGGACCCGAGCACCGCTAACTCCGGGGGGGGGCACTCCGTGTGCTTCGGGTAACTAGAACAGATGATAAGGCCCCTGAGACTTTAGAGGACTGGCGTGTTGTCTGTAATAACAGTTAAAGGACCAGTCTGTAAACCCCAGTGCTGCGTCCACGCCAGGTGCTCGCAGGCGGCACTCAAACCCCCCCCCCGAAGCGGACCGGAATGGTTCCGACCACGTGTGCTCCGCGGTAGGACTCCCCTGGAAACTGCATCCGCAGCGCCTTAGTTCCGCCAACCCTGAGCGCGCATCCGGCCTTCCCCCACCGTGTGCTATAGTTTGCCGAGCGGGAGGGAGAGATCTCTCTGATAGTGCGTTGTCCTCTCAACGGACCCGAACCTAACGCGATCTCGAAAGCCCAGGACTCCGCTCACCTGCGCCATGGCAGTCCCAGGTGAAGATCAACCACAGGGTCCCCTTACAGAGGAATGGGGCGAGCAGTGCGGTCCAGGGAGCGGGGCGGCGGGGAGTCCTTGGGGATCCAGGCGAAGGCCTGAAAATGTACAGAGTTGGTTGGTTTGCATGAAAAAAAGTTTACACTCCCAAGTCCAAAGGGAGTGGGGAACGAGGGAGAGATCATCGCCGTCGCTCCCAGGCAAGCCCGAACCGCACAGGATTACAAGGAAAGTGTAGGAGGCAGAGAAGACTTGGGAGCAGGGAACTGTAGGCCTAAGAGGACAAGTTACCCAGAAGACTACAGGAACTTTCACAGGGCTTCAAAATAAAATTCGAAATGTGAACATCTGGCAGACCCAGGTAGCCATACATACTGTACGGAAAGACTCTGTCCAGAAGCGCGCAGGGGTTTGTTTAGCTCTTCCTGTCTGTAGTTACAGTGTAGCTGTGGGCCGGTTGCTGTGCCCTCTGGGCCTCACTTTCCCTATGAATAAAACAAGGAGCTTTGGTGAAATATATCTAAGATTCTCACTAGGCTTCAATTTTGTCTTCTGAGGTTTCTAACCTAGAAACCGTCAAACTGTGTCCCGGGGATGTTTTTGTCTGCTACTCCAGTTTACTGGCATGGTCAGGAGCTTCAGAAACTTCCCCAAGCTACCTTTGTCAAGATGTGTCTCTGCAGAACGCTATTGGCCGGTGATATGAAGAGATATGCCCGCCTCGACTCTCGGAGATTCACAATGCACAGTACTGTAGGAAAGACACTGAAATGTTTCTAAAGCCACGATTTGCTTAAAGCTGCCCTTCCTACTACTGTTTGGTTCATGTCTTTGGTGTGCAGCAGTCTTCTCTGAACCTTTTTCTAGAGTTCTAGGGGTGGAGAGAGGGCTGTGGAGGGGCGGCGGTAGCTGCTTTCCTAACTTCTGCAGTTTGCAAAGGAGCACGTTCGGAGCTGTGCAAAGAGAAGAGAGTGTACACTCTTTATTGTGTTGTGAACATGACAGACGCTTTTGATCGCTTAGAACTCAGCATGGGGAAAGGGAGGAATGTACAGAAAGTGGAACTCATGCCATGGTAAGCCAAATAGTAAAGACACCTAGCAGGATGCAGAGAGTACAAAGGCTGTTCCAGATGAGACCTAAGGAAACGAGAGAGGGAGGGGACCTGCAGGGTGACGGATTGAATATGGAAAGGAAGATGAAGTAAGAAATGAAAGATGCCTGCCTTGGCTAACCTTCAGTGTGCTGTTTGAGAAAAAGAAATTAACTGAAGAGATAATAACAGCATTGGACATTTACTTTGTAACCCATGCATCCCATACTAAGTCAAACATTGTATTCCCCCCCCCTTCCTTTAATAAACACTGCTGAGAGATAGCTTTCAGTATTCCCAGTTCACAGACTAAGGGATGTAGAAATCAAGTAACGTGCCTATTACAAGGGCTAGTGGTGGGTTGTCCTAGCTCTTTCCCACCGTGTGGGAATACATTTCCTAACCTATCCATGGCATAATAAGATGTTTTGTGATTGAAGGACATTAAGCAAGAGCAGAGTGTTTGGATGGTGATAGACAATAGGATACCGCTTAAGGGTTTTAAGAAAAGTTACGTTTTTAGGATGCAGTGACCTCAAGGAGAGTTAGTTATTTAGGGGCACAGTTGGTGATTAGAGGTGATTCAGGTGAGTTATCATGACACCTGTTGAGGCTGTGGCCTTATGAGAAGCCGCTAAGTTTGAGGCATGTTCCTAGAACCACTAGGAATTGATTGCTTCAATGCAGGTGGAAAATGAGATTCACTTGGTTCTAGATGTTATATGATTGGAGAGGCCTTATAACAGAAAAGGTACCTCCCAAGAGCAGAATTCAGGGGGTGGCAATGAGTTGTTTAGAGCTTGTGTTGAGGTTAATCAGACACAAAATGGAAATAGCTAATAGACAGCATAGGAATAAATAGATGTTAGGCAAGAAGTTAGAGTAAAAAACAACGCATGTCATAGGAATTAAGGGATAAAGCATGAGGCTGTGTGGCCAGTGTGTATTGTGTGAAGGGCAGTTCTGACTGGAGCCAGGGGGTATTAGCATATACGGGATATCTTGCCTGGGCATTTTGAGACCCGCGGTGGCCTCTGCGTCACACATCTGCTCCCAGAGTTGGCCTGCTGTCACTGTTTATTACTTGAACGGGCTTTCTGAGTGCCCATGCGGTGGAGACACACTGTAAAACTTTAGGAATGAAAAGATGCCACTTAAGAGAAGGGACCAAAGCAACTTCTGGCTTTGTTTGAGATGCTCTTAAACTTGAGACTGGTGTTAAAAGTATGTTAACCTTTCAATGCAACATAATGCTTCAAAGCATAATAATAAATTGTGACATTAAGCTAGATGGAACGACTTACATCAAACTGCTTAAACCCACCAAAAAAAAAAAAAAATCAAGATAATAGGTGTGACATGTGGCACAAATGCACAATGCAGCCGCTTTAGAAAATTCAGACACAGAAGGTGTTAAGATAATTTCTTGGATGATCGATCCAGACGCTGCGTGGAAGAAAAATAGAGCTCCATTGATGTGATCATCGAGGAGGACAAGTATTGTGTCATGCTCCTTTATTTTAGGTGTGATGGATTCAGCTGGGGCTGATTGCGCTCCTGGTTATTATGAGGTCTAACTTTAGAGTAATGAGCTGCCTTTCACAAACCACCAGCCTTGCCTGTTTCAGTGGTCACGTGTCTCCACCACTGTGCCTCACATTGTATGCCAGTTTCAGCCATTATGTAGGTAACAATGAGATACTGAAGACCTTAGAAAAAGTCGCAGACACTCAGTTATTTGGCAAATAGTGTTGAACACAGGATTCAGCGACGTTTACTTTCCTTGGAACATTTCTTTGCTCGTTCACAGTTGTTCAGATTAGCTCGGTTGTTGTAGCTGTGTTCTCCATCAAGACTGGACAAGGCACAAGTAGCAGTGTGTGTTACTGATATGGATGTCACAAAAGCAGACCATTTTATGGCTCTCAGGATAGAGGGTTACAATGCTATGTCAACATTTCAGTCTCATATTCCTTCAGCATATTGATGAAGCATCTATGTAATAACAAATGTGAAATCCTATGCCCTTCATTCCTCGGCCATACTATAGGTAACTTCTCTCTCTAACATGGCTGCTGAAATAATGCCCACAAAACTGCGTCTGATTCTGTCTTTCCTGGGAGGCTGACAGCTACCTGTGGATTTTGTAATTCTCTTTAAGCCACTTAACCTTTCATATGGGGCGGTGTCTTGGATTTCTTCAGCTTCTAAAATATTAAAGCTCCCTTCTCTACAAGAATGAAGTCCATAGCTCTGAGCATGACCAGTTCTTTTTTACCCTTTTATGCCCTTCTTGTGTATTCTTCCATGATACAGAAAGCCCGAGTTGGCTCTTTCCTGACCTCTCGCGTGTTTTCCCTCTCTGTGCTATGTGCCTTTGTTACTGTTACCACTTCAGTATATATTTATACCTGCCCCAGCTTTTCACCTGACAATCTTGCCTGCCACGTTTTTAGGCTTATTAGTAAGATTATATGTTGTTTTACATGTTGCCCAGCACAGGCTGTCATGTATTACAGCTATGGGTGCAGTACCCTAGGTAACCAGTATGATCTAGCTTCTTGTAGTGAGGGACTTTATTCATTTTGATAACTTTTCTAACCCATTTGCAGGATTTATAACTCATTTATGACAAGCACAATCCAATGTTGGCAGTCTGGATCGTTTGATTACATAACAGATTAAATTTATTGTCTCATGACAATAACTTTTGGTTATATACCCAAGACTTATGAGTACGTGGGCTCCTGGGTTAAGATCTCACTGGTTTGCGCCGAGCAAAGAGGGGAGTTGGGGATCTTAGGGTTGGGAAAGAACACAGGCTTCTTCTTGTTCTTATTCTAGTTGGAGACAGTTGTACCATATTTTTGAAGGAGACTTTGGCGCTTTCTCTAACCTGTCCCTATAACTTCCTGCAAGTGTAGCCCTACCTGAAACTCACAATACAGCAGGCTGGCCTCGAGCTATAGGCAACCCTCCCACTGTGGTCTCTGTGGTTACAGGCAAGCATCACCACACCCAGCTTAGCTTTTCTTACATAGATTATTTTTTGGAGCAAGTAGAAGGAAGAGTTTTATGCATTTACTTAAGTTAGCTATTTCATATCCATGGTTTCAGGGACTCTAACTGGATTACTTTCATCCCTCTCTTAGGAAACAGATGATTAAAGAGACAAACGATAGGACAGCTGTTCTTTCCAAGGATTTCCATCAAGAATTCCACTTAGCCTACTGTTTCAATTCATGAAAAATTTCAAATTTCTGTTAATTTTTTATATTATTCTCATTAGTCCATGTGAGATCCCAAGGGAGAGTATGTCTATTAATATAAACCAGAGGAAAGTTTAAAAGCTTGTTTTATTTTTGCAATCAACTTTCACAGGACATAATTATATTTTATAAAGACATTAGCACTCCTATATTAAATATCCCTACTATTTGAGGTTAAAAAAAAAAACCCCACACACTAAATTGATATTGTATTGAAGGAGCCCCACAGAATGTTAAATTAAATGATAATAAGATGACCACGTGGAAAAGTTGTTACAAAACAAAAGAAATCTAACCCACTGTTACTGATTCTAATCAAGTGAAAAGTGAAAAGATGATGTCCTGGGGTAGAGGTGATGCAGTTTCTAAGTGATACAGAGAAAGGTAAGTCTCGTTAACTGCTTGCTTTTGACGTGAAATGATTATGTCTTCAAGTCCAAGGCAGATAATAAAAATAGGAAAGTTCTACTCAGTGCTGTACATGAGGAGCTCAGGAAAGAAACCTCCTAAATGCCTGCTCCATGATTAAGGGGGAAGGTTTTTGTTGTGTATAAGAGAGGAAGAATAGCCAGGACCTCTGAGGGTCTCTGCCATGGCTACCCTCAGGGACAGGACAGGAGCAGAGAGATAAGGAGGGGAGAGAAGCAGATAGGCAGTTGCCAGATATATGGAAACCAAGAAGAGAGCAAAAATGGTTGGAGAATCATGCCTGTTATAAGGGATTATGTTGCAGGGGGAGGAGGGCGGGTTAGCTGGAACAGCCTGGGAACTAGTGTGGGGCCCTGATCTGTTGGAGGCTTGTTACAGTTAATAGAGAACTCGATGTCCTTTTCTGGAGATTGGGGGCGTGGGGTGGGGATTGTAGGAGTGGATAAGACAGTAATGGCTTTTGGCTTTTCCTGGCAAGCAGAAACAACGTTTCTAAGGAATGCTGAATGCCCAGCCTGTGCTGAGCCCAGACTGCCATCTTGTGTGGTTGGGATCTGAGGGTTCCATTTTCAATGGCTGATGGTTGACTTTGAGCCTGGTGTGGTGTACCTGCCTGGGGAGCTAGAGGCAGGAACCGCGCTATAAATTTGGAGTCAGGCCGGCCTACATAGTAAATCACAGGTCAGCTGGGTCTATAGAGCCCTGCTCAAAATTAATTTTTGACTTGTGAATCATAGGGAGTACACCTTCCGAGAAACTGCATTTTGTCAAATCTGATTGTTCACCTCATTTTGCAAGAGCTGTCAAGAGAATCGCTTCACTTGTCTTCTCTGGTGTTCTGTTTCCGTTTTTTGAAACATTGTCTCCACCCTGTAACCTGAGCAGCATGTGCTCTTCCTGTCTCAGCTTCCGTGTCTGCTGACCTTTTCTTGCTTTTGCTTCCTACTGTTGCTTTTTGCAAGTTTTCCTTCTGGGCCAACTGCTTGACTAAATATAATCTGCATGTTTTAAAAGGCCTACAGATAAAAAATGTGCAGCCCCAAAAAAAATTCTGTATGTACGATAGACAGTGCTTCTCGCTAACGCTGTGATCCTTAAAACAGTTCCTGGTGTTGTACTGACCACAACCACAAAATTATCTTTGTTGCTACTTCATACTGTAATTTTCCTACTGTTATGAACAGTAATGTGAATGCTTTCTGATGGTCTTCGGTGGCCTCTGTGAAAGGGTTGTTCTACCCCAAAGGGCTCTCCGCCCAGGTTGAGAACCATTGCTGTAGAAGAGAAGCAATAGATAACTGAATCTCAGTCCTTGCTATATAAGCCACGCCACAAAGCATCCTGCTGTAGCTTTCTTTTGTCTTCCTGTATGTGTTAGAGATGTTACATTTCATTAAACACTGGCCTCATTCCTTCATACGTAACTTACTAACTTAGTATTCTCCTGCTTATATTTAAACTCTGTCTTCTTAGGGCTACAGTGTTGCTGTGATTGACTTTATACAAAGTTGGTTTATATTTGTGCAATTGAATTGGTTGAGTTCCCAGGCATGTTGGATTAAAGCCTTGTGGTAGACATTGTGCAATGTTAATTTACACCCCGCTGACCCTTCCAGAACATACTCCCCCGCTGACCCTTCCAGAGTATACTCCCCCCTGACCCTTCCAGAGTATACTCCCCCCTGACCCTTCCAGAGTGTACTCCCCCCCCCACCCTTCCAGAACGTACTCCCCCGCTGACCCTTCCAGAGTGTCCCCCACTCAAAGCTCAATTCAGGTTTTTCTCCCTGAGCGCCTTTCTTAAGTGAAAATGGAATCCTAGCACCATTTTCAATGGGCATTTCATACAAAGAAAAGTGAGCATCTTCTACATGTTTTAGAGTCATTCCTGTTTCTTTTCCATACACTTTCTGGTCCGCTGTTGGTCCTCTTCCCCATTCCCCCCGCCCCCCGTTGCTGTTGGTCTTTTACTCGGGGTGTGTTGATTTTCCACAGTGGGGAGTTTGTCCCTCCTGTGACTTCCATATGTTGTTTTACAATCCTTCAGGTGAGGTCTGAGTTTGCTTCTGGAGGTTTTGACCACTGGGATACAGCCCTCAATGCCCCACCCGGCAACACACTCAAACCTGGCCCTCTCATACACTTCTGTCGTGACCTTCAGATTTTAGATCCTGATTGCCAAGGAGAACTAGAGGGGAGCAGGGGCATCACTGCCTAAGTCAACTTAGTGGTGAGGAAACCAAAAACATCAAGGGGCTGCGAATAAATGGGAGAGTGGATCCCTGCCCTGGGGAGGGGCTTCACCACGCACCAGCCAGAGTTCTTGTCCGAACAACAGAAAACTAAAGACTAAGTTGAAAAAGAAAGGTGGCAGGAAGTTTATTAAATCTAAGAAACTCCTTCCTAGAATGCTCAGAAACCAGAAAAGACAAAGCACACCAAAACAGAACACTCTCCCACTGCTTTAGAAAATGGGCTTCTTTTTCCCCAAAAATAAGCCAAACTGGCCTCAGACTCATTATGTAGCCCAACTGAGCTTGAACTCAGCATCCTCCTGCCTTAGCCTCCAGATGTTGAGAGCACAGATACTTAGCTAGAAGCTAGATCTTAACAGCAGGGTGAGCTATGATTACATCATTTATCCCAGGTGTGTGGTGTGGTTTGCCTTGGTCTCAACGATGCATGTAGAAGCTTTTCATTGGCCAGGTAGGCTTGCAAATGATCACAAATGAAGCTGGGATCTTAGTTCAGCCAAAAATCTAGTAAGCAAGTAGCTTATAGGGAGATCTGCTTATTTCTTTGTCATAAAAGCTTTCATCTTGGTTAAAGAAGATAGATAGCCTGAGAAAAGTTTCAGGTTCTGTTCATTCTGAAATGAAGCACTTGAAGAATGAGTTCACACCAGTGTCTCTTGCTGTAAATGAGTTCAGTTCTGGCACAGGCAGAGGTGAGCCAGCTTCACACCTGCCTGTCACTGTTAGTCTGTGGTAGTAGTAAGAATGGTGCATGAGGCAGTTTGTTCACTATTATTCAACATCTGTGGTTTCTATGGAAACAAACTTAACACTGACCCACATTCTCTGAGCTTTATTGTCAATGTGCAATTATTTTCATAATGGGGAAGCCTTAGATTGTATGAATCCAGTCTTATTCCACAGTGGATCCTGCTAACTGTGGCATGTGGCTTCTTACAGGACTAAGAAGAGACACAAGAGTCTAAAGGGGAAGAGATCCATACAGGGTGCACAGAAACTTCAGCAGTGACACCTTTTCTGATTTAAACATGTTAAAAAAAAAAAAAAAAAAAAGTGATGCTCCCTAGAGTTTGGGATGAAAGTGGGCTCCAGTAGAAACCTAATGAGTTATTAGGAAGGTGTAGGAGGAGGGTGTGATAATGTCAGAAAGGTTCTGGCTCCAAAACTGATGGACCTGTCACTCAGAGGCTGCTGGGGAGATGTTAACATCTGTGCTGTGTGTTCTTGGTAGGCTCAGATGTCAGCAGGATGCAGCATTCACCTGATCCATCACCTGGATGCAAGATGCATCTCCTGGGATGTTCTCTAAGGGTGTCCATGCGCAGTAGAGCAATGCTTGCTATTTAAACAGGCATTGTAGGACTGTGTTTACAAGAGCAGCTCATTTAGTATGTTTTAGGAGTAAGGGGAAATATCTAGTGTTTCAACTTTATCATGTTAAAGAAATGACTTAAGAATTACTTTCATTTGTAACTTCTAATGTTTCTATCTGCTCTCTACATTTTACAATAGTCTCCCATTAGGCTAACTCCATTAGAAAGATTTAGAAAGTAGAAATGGAATAATGTTACACTGGTCCTCTTATTGCTTCACGGAAGCCACTAAGAGGTTAACGTTTTTGTTAACATTCAGTGGAAAATCCAGCCACAAAAAAATAATCAGTTCTGGTGCATGCTATATAATATGGATAGTTCTTGCAAACACTATGTCCGACTTTTAAAAAGAACAAATACTGTGCAGTTTCTCCAGAGAGACAAATAGAAAGTAGACTAGAGTAGCTGATGCTGGGGAGGCAGGAGGTGTTTGCTGAGTGTGGTTACTCTTCTTGATGATAAAAATCATTTGCAGAGGAATCGCATTGAGTTTCTCTCCATTCAGTTTGATGTTGGTTTACTATATATTGCTTTTATTATGTTTAGGTACGTTCCTGTTTTCCATTTATCGTGAAGGGGTGTTGGATTTTGTCAAAGGTTTTTCAGCATCTAGTGAGATGATCATGTGGTTTTTCTTTTTTCAGTTTGTTTATATGGTAGATTACATGGGTGGATTTTCCTATGTTGAACCATCCCTGCATCCCTGGGATGAAGCCTACTTGGTCATGATGGATGATAACTCTGATGTATTCTTGGATTTGATTTGCCAGTATTTTATTGAGTATTTTTGCATCAATGTCGATGAGGGATATTGGTCTGTAGTTCTCTTCCTTAGTTGTGTCTTTGTGTGACTTGGGTGCCAAGGTAATTGTAGCCTTGATAAAAGAGTTTGCCAATGACCTTTCTGCTTCTATTGTATGAAACACTTTGAGAAGTATTGGTATTAGCTTTTCTTTGGATTTCTGGTAGAATTCTGCACTGAAACCATCTGAACCATCTGGCCTGGGCTTTTTTTTTTTTTTTTTTTTTTTTTTTTTGGTAAACTTTTGATGACTGCTTCTAGGTCTATTTAAATCACTTATTTGATCTTGATTTAATGTTGGTAAGTGATAGCTATCCAGAAAATTGTCCATTTCCATTAAATTTTTTAACTTTGTGGATTAAAATTCTCTCTTTGGTGTGTATTTTATCACAGTCTTAAAAGTCAGTTTCCTTTCTTCATCAACATCTGCATGCCCTGACTACACAGAAATACCCTGAATGTTTGTGAACTATTATCAGAATTGAACATGTGACTACCTTGTTTTCACTTCTCAAAGTTCAAGTGCTGAATTCAAGATGCTTTTATGGAATTTCACCAATTTCCTTGAGAAAAGATGAAATTATTTTTTCTACTGAAAGCCAGAAAAATGTTTACTATATAACTTAGTGTTTATATATACATATATCATACATATCTATATATGGTAGAGAGAGAAAAAAAGAGAGATGGTAAATTAGTTACATTTAAACAATAAGTCATAGTACCCTAGAATTTTTTTCCCAGTGTTGTGGGATTCCTAAAATTTTTAAGCTCTCAACTATAATACTGTGTTCCTACTGAATTAGAAAAATATATGTCCTTGAAATATTGGTCAAATGATTTGGGTAAATTCACTTTTGGTAAGTTGACTGTTAATCCAAATAATTGAGTAGTGTTGCTAAAATTAGAGGGTTTTTTTGTTTTTGTTTTTTTCAAGGAATTTTAGAATAAAAGGTTTTCTTAGGGTTTTATCATATGATAAAGTCTTTCTTTTTACTTACATGTATTTTCCCAAATGTTCTTCAATTTTATTTCAGGTTGCAACAAGGACAATGTCCGAGCAGGCTGCAAAAAATGTGGCTACCGTAAGTGTGCTGAAAAGCAATATTCTGTCTCCTGTGTTTGCTGGGGCCATTGTTGGGGGGTGGGACAGCATGGCTTGCCATGGTGACTTCCACAACTCAGTGGGTGACCCTGAGCCCTTCCAAGGGTTTGTAGTTGACTCTGAAACTAGCAAAGGTGCCATGAAATATGAAGGGTTAGCGTGAAATTTAGAAGTTTGGAGAAAGTAAAACCAAGATAATTTAAAATATAACAGTAAAAGACTATGCATATAAAAATGTAGACGGTGCTGGAGAGATGGCTAGGCTCTTTAGAGCATTTGTTGCCCTTGTGGAGGACCTGGGTTTGATTTGCACCATCCATGTGATAACTCTTAGCCATCTGCAACTCCAGTCCTGGAGATCTAGCATCCTTTTCTGGCTTCCACCAGCACCAGGCATGCACACGATACACATACCTGCGTGCAAGAAAAAAATATGTAAAATAAGTAAATCTTTAAAAAATGTAAATGTGACTGTACATATGTTTGTGTATGCTATATGTACACCTATGTGTTGCTTTGTTTCTGGATACCAGATGAAGAGTAAAGGCATTAAAAACAGTCTTTGAATGTTTTCTGCATGTATTCCTTTGCATAAAGGTTTGCTTGGTCTCAGAATTTCTGCTCTTGTGCAAAAAAAGAAAAGGAAAGGAAACTAGATTTCAACAATGTCTCCAATGTGATTAATATAATAGAATTAGAAGGTACATCCAAGCCTATGTAATTGCATACAGTATCATGTGATTTTATTCTGTAAACAGCATTCCTGGGGGTAAATCCAGCAGCTCTGCAGGCCTTACCAATAGTTATTCCTGGCAGCACTTGCTGTCTCTAAAGTTGTTTGACATCTGTGCTGACTAAACTGGACAGTTAGGATATTCCACTTCATTGAACGCTTATTTTCTAATAAATGTAAGTGATTTAACAGAGATTTCCATGAAGATCAAGAAATTGATTTATAAACTTTGTTATTTTAGAAAATTTACAAATAAAATAAGTATCGCAGACCACGATTAAATAACTCTATGAAGAAGGTTTCCTGCTCGTCATTTTAATGGACAATTGCTTCTGGTGGTTCTGGCAACAGATGACTGAAGTAAACACCTCAGCACTTACCAGATGGGCAGCAGTGGGCACGTGACTTAACCGTTCTGTGTTTTGGTTTTCTGGTGCCTAACCCCATAGAGGTTGCTGTGAATATTCAATGAGCTTGTGTAAGTAATGACTTGAGGTCATTGGCTGGCCATAGTTAGTCCTCAATTTTTTGTGAGCTGTGATTGTTGCATATTAGAAAACCAAGGCTCTTCCATTATAAGATGGGAAAGTGAAATTTGAACTCTGGTTATCAGATTCCTTTCTTTGCCACGCTTTTTCTTACTTTCCATAGTGGCAGAATGTGTCAAATGTAAATTTTTAACCATTTCTCAGTAAATCATTCTGAGCATTACCTTTTGTAGCTCTGGACAGCCATCTCCACTTTCTATTCCAAATCATTTTGATAACCTCGAATAGAAATCTAGCTGTGAAGTAGAAAGTCTGTCGTCCCTCCTTTCCTTAGCTCTTGGTAATTTCTGCTACTCTGCATGGTTCTTTTTGGAGGAACCATATACTGTCCTTTGTGTCTGACTTAGCATATGTTTCAAAGTTACCCTATGTTGTACTGTGCATACATGTTGACCTTGTTTCTTTTGGTAGGATGGTGTTAAATTGCATGGATATACTATACTTTCTTTACCCATTCACCATAGGTTGTTTTTACCTTTTAGCATTACAAATAATGTTATAGTGATCACTGATAGGTTCCTGATTTTCATTCCTGTAGGAATATTCTTAGGAGTGGAATTATTGAATTGCCTGCTAGACTTTTTGAGAAGCCACCTAACTTTTCCACACTGGCTATATTTTATATTCCTATTAGGAATAAATAAGGCATCCCATGTTTCCACATCCTCACCAGCATTTATTACTTTCTAATTTGATAAAATGTACAGACTTGAGCAATAGTAAGAAGTATATATTTGGTTTGATATTGCCCCTAGTTCCAGATAAAGATCTGGTAAAAATCCTTGGATTTCCCAAGTAAAAGTGCTAAAGGGTGTCTTTTGTTATCTATAACAAATACTTTTCAACCAAACATGTATTTCTTCTTAGGACTTTTAGTGCATTCGGTATAGACACTGATTGCCAGAAGAAACACACAGATGTTTAGAAGGTTGAAACCAGCCCTTCAGGCAAGGGAGAAAGAATTCATAGAGGGTAACTTCAATCACCAGTGGCCAGTGATGTAATTAACCAGTCATGTCTGATGGAAATCCACAGAAAACTCTACACTACAGAGTTTTGAGAACTTTGGGGTTGGTAAATATGCTGAGGTGTTGGGGAGATGGCATACCCGGATAAGGCTACCCCCCCCCCACAGACATACCCAGATATTTCCCTGTGCATCTCTTCCATTTAGCTGCTTGTGAGCTGTGCACTTCATGATTAACTGCAAATGGTAAGTCATCTGTTCACCTTCGCTCAGTGAACCATTATAAAGAATCACCACATTTGAGGAGCTTTCTGGGACCTCTGTGACTTTGTAGCTGGCCAGTCCATGTGAGGGGTCTAGATTTGTGATTGACATCTGAAGTTGGAGAACCTTGTGAAACTGAACCCTCAATCTGCGGGGCTGCACTAAGCCCGGAAAATGTCCCAGATGGATTTAACTGGGCCAGCAAGATGTCTTGGTGGTTAGCGTGCTTGCCACACAAGCCTGACGGTCTGCCCCAGCAATGCAGAGGTGGAAGGAAGAGGCAACTCTGCGGAGTCGCCCTCTGAGCTCCATCTGCATGCCTTGGCACATGTGCATGCCCTCCCCCCCCCCCCCGTAAGAATAAATAAAATTCAGGAGTGGATTTAACTGTATGCTGCCCAGCTAGTGCCCAGAGAATGGAGAACTAGTTGTTGATGTGGAAAGAAAGGTACGCATTGCTGTGGGAAGTGTTGTGAGTAAATTCCAGACCATCCCAATAGATGTGAGCTTGGAATAATAATAATAATAATAATAATAATAATAATAATAATAATAATAATAATTTGGAACAACTGCTCCTGTGCATTTTGGCCATTTGTGTTTCTTTTCTGAAGATATTTGTCTTGCCAGTTTTTTAGACGCGGTCCTGTTTTCACTAAGGTTTAGTTGTTTCTTACATACAGTAAGCAGATACTAAACTCTATCAAATATATGATAATAACTATTTTTCCGATTCTACGTTATTTTTCCTGATCATGTTCTTTGAAAAAAGTGTTTTAGGTTGATAAAATTAAATTTTATCAATTTTTTTTCTATTGATGCTTTGTGCTTTAGGTATCATCACATCTAAGAGTCTGTTGACAAATCTACAACAGCCAAGATTGACTCTTATGCTTTTTTCTAAAGGTTTGGTGGTTTGGAGTCTTGTATTTTTTCTGTTTGCCTTCTTTGAGTTTTCCATGTGATGCGAGGTTGGGGTCTGTGCTATTATTTAAAGTACAGCTGACTGTTGTTCTCTCCCTGAGTGATGGGCACTCTTGACAGGATTCACTTTAGTCATTGGTTTTTTTCTTTTCTGGTCACTGGGACAGAATGCCTGACGTAGCCACAGAATGGGGTCGGGGGGAGGTGCTGCTCTTCGGCTTGAACTTTCCTGGATTCCTAGCTTTCGTGGCCTGCTCTGTTGTCTCTGAGCCCAAGGTAGGGCAGCACATGGTGGCAGGTGGAGTATGTATTCACCTTACTGCTGACAGGAAGTCGAAAAGCCCTGAACTGCTGACACACCCTTCCCCTACACACACACACACACACACACACACACACACACACACACACACACACACACACGTTATTCCATCTGGGCCTCCAACTCATGGGAGGGTACAACCCACATCTGGGGTGTGTGTCGTCCTGAGCCTGGTCTCTCACTAAGCCCAGAGCTTATTGATCTGACTGTTGTCTTCAGTCTGCTTGCCCCGTAGGTCCCCAGTCTCTGCCTCCCAGGTCCTGTGACTACAGGTGGCCCCATGCCCACCTGACCTTTCTTATAGGGCTCTCTGGACCCAAGCTCTGGTCCTCACACTTGGATGGCAAGTGCTTTGTTCACTGAGTCAACTCCCCAACCTATCACACTGTAATAACTCTTTGCCCTCCATCTTCTTAGAGTATATTTAAAGAGAAACCACAGGGACATGAGTGGTTAGAAAGACAGTGATGTCCTAAGCTTTCACTGAGACCCAAGAAGAAAAACAACAGCAGCAGACAAAACCACACTTCAGTTGGGGTTTCACAAGTGATTGGTTGTGTCACCTCCATCAATGTGAAGCTAAAAGAGTTATGCTACTCCTAAGCATTTATTTCCCATACATGTTCATTTCCGTGTAAAGCTCATGCGAGTAAAGTCAGATTGCGTCATGAGGCATTTCCGGTCACCGTGGCAAGCTGGGTCACAGCGGAAAGCCTACTTTTCTGTGCCGAGTGCATCGCTCTGGAGGGAAATAATGTGATAAGAGCAGAGCCTAACCTAGAACCCGGGCTGTGAAGGGGGAAAGGCAGCCCGCCCAGGGCTGGGATCCTAGAGTGAAAGCAGGGGTCACACTGACCCAGCTACCTTCACAGCTGCAACTGTGTGCAGTGAAGCGTAGCGCCTGGGTAGCGGCAGGGTGGCTAGAGTGATGGCACCCTCATAAGGTCGCTGCGGAGCTGTGAAGTGGGGGTTAGGGAAGTTTTACTTAACCATCTATTGGTCCATATTGGCAAGAATGCTGGTGTTTGAGTACCTGTGAAGTAGCAATTACAAGGAAAAGAACAACGCAGACTTGCCCAGCAAACCTCAAATTGTCCAGTTTACAGTGAGGCAGGTATTTGTCTGGTGCTGTGAAATTACTGTTAAAAAGTGGTGGTATAGGGGCCGATGATACACTCAGCAGATATTTGCCTAGCATTTACTAAGTGGTAAGGTCAGTCCCTAGCACCATATAAACCCCAAGCATAGTGACCCACACCTGTTATCCCAGCACCATAATCACATTAGAAGGTAGATGGGATGGGATAGGACTAAAGCAGAACTGCATCTCTCTCTCTCCCTCTCTCTCTCTCTCTCTCTCTCTCTCTCTCTCTCTCTCTCTCTCTCTCTCTCTCTCTCTCTCTCTCTCTCCCTCCCTCCCTCCCTCCCTCTGTGTGTGTGTGGGGGGGCTACTCATGTGCCATGGCCACTTGTGGACATCAGAGGGAAACTTGTGGAGTTCTCCCCTTCCACCCTGGGGGTCCTAGGGATGGGATTTCAGTCCTTGGGCTCAGTGGCCAGTGGTTTTATTCACTGAACCAACTTTCAGCCCCCATGTTGTCCCTTTCGTTCAGTCCAGAAGCGGCCTGTGGAATGCTGCTGCCCTGGTGTAGGGTGAATCTTCCCACTTCCACTAACCTAATGCAAACCGTCAAAGATGGCCAGAGGCTTGTCTTCAGTGATCCTGGATCCTGTCAGGATCTAGATAGTGATACCCATCTCAGTGAACAATTACTGAAGTCTCCTTAGTGGAAGAATTTTAGGGAAAATGATACCAGAAGTTAAATATTTAGTTTTTTAAATCCTTTAGAAAAGCTATTTTAGTTTTGTGTGATGCTTATGCATTGTGACCACTTTAATTAGATGAAAGATGTAACCGCATGAGTTAGTAGTCAAGCAGAGGAAGAAAAGCTACAAGGAGGGGATAAAATATAAAGTTCCATGCAGCAGAATGTGTTTTTAGTTATGCTAATCTAGATAATGTAAAATAACCTGTTCTTTTAGGAAGGGAAAATAGGGATTCAGTATTCTGAAATGCATGACAAGTGTCCCCACAATATTTCTTGAATTAGAAGTTCGAACGGGGAAGGGAAAGTTCTGTTGGAATGCTGCATTTGAGCAAAAACCCGCGAAGGAAAACTACTCAACTGACAGCCTGTATGCTGGTGTTGAACTTGTACATGTGAAGCACCAGAACAAAGCACAGACACGTTGTAGTTCACCCTTCTTGGCCTTTGTCTCCTTGTTTAGCCGGCCATCTGACTTTTGAGTGCCGCAATTTTCTCCGGGTAGACCCCAAAAGGGACATCGTGTTGGATGTCAGCAGCACAAGCAGCGAGGACAGCGACGAAGAAAACGAGGAGCTGAACAAACTGCAGGCCCTGCAGGAGAAGAGTGAGCAGGGGCTTTTCTCCCGCTCCTCCTGGGTCATGTCACGCTTACATGCTTGTGCTCCCCACCTAATTGTCTTTCCTATTGCATGCAAGGGCTACGGCATAGGTGAGCATAGGCTGGGATGGAAGGGGTCAGTTAGGAGACCAGGAGCAAGTCAGTTTCTGATTCCACCGTGTCGTATGAGACGGGCATCAGACTTCCAGAGCCATTGACAAACACCAGAGGGTTTAGATGCTCGGAAGCTTAGTAGCAATTTTAAGTCCACAAAGAGTCCTAGGCATAGGCAAGCGAAAATCCTAAGACTGCAAATCATAAGTCCGGGAATTTCCTTCCTGCTTTTGGACATACTGTCACCACGATTCAACTAAGAGGGGTTGGAGAGATGGCTCGGCAGTTACAAGACCTTGCTGTGGGTCCAGGGGGACTGAGTTCAGCTCCCGCCTCAGGAAGCTCACAACTAACTGCTCTTAAGTCCAGCTCCGGGGACTCCTCCAGCCTCCTCTGGCTTCCAGCACTTGCGTACAGTCACAAAATAAAACTCAGTTTGCAAATCATTGAAAGAGTCATAGGAGAAGTTCTTAATATTACTTTTTTAAACAACAAAGCCAGCTTCAGTTGGGTGGTTGTGAAAGAAGCATCTCTAATCTTATGCTCCATGTTGTTTTTAAAAGCCTTGTAATGGGATAAACACAACACTGGAGGTTTATAAACTTCACACCCTCTGTGTAGATATTATGCAGAAGCCAAGTCATTCTGTTCTAGATTTTCGGAGAGCTTAAGGCAGTGATTTTTGTGTTATTCCACTTGAGGTAAGAGAAGCAGTTACACATGAGTGAGGAGCCGGGGGCGGGCGGGGGGGGGGGGTGTTTCTCAGCTTCTTGTGGTGCAGATACCTAATGCCGCTGGCTTTCCTCTCCATCTATTCTGCGGAAGCCCATTGGGTGCTGTGTTCACATTCACTTTTCCTTGACTCCTCCTCCTCTTCTTTGGCAAGGACATTGGATCAGGGTGTGTTGTTAGATCATACATACTTGTAATTTGCCTCTAAACAGTTGTCCTCTGGATACTAATTTCTAATTTCAAATCATTGTGATCAGCAAGATGCTCAATATGATTTCCTTCTTAAATTTATTAAGACATAATATATGAGCTAATGTGATCTTCTGGGTTTCGTAGTTGAAGATGTCACCATTAATATTGTAATTACCATCAATGAAAGAAAAGGCATTTTGCTAAAATATACGTGCCCACATATGCTCATGCAGGCGCACACATGCACGCACACACACAGCATGTTTGTACATAGATTTGTGTTGAATTGATTTTTGTCCTCCACCTTCTTCCTTGCAGGAATAAATGAAGAAGAGGAGAAGAAAAAGGAAAAAAGCAAGGAAAAAATTAAATTGAAGAAAAAGAGGAAAAGGTACCTTTTAACAGGTTATTTAGGTATAGAAAGGGAAACCATACGTTGTTAGTCCAGGAAGGTTTATAAATTTTCTTTTTCATGTGGTCCATTTAATTTGAAGATTTCTCTTAATGAGAATAATATGTTTATATTTACTTTAGTTGAAATAGCACAGCCCTCGTTCGGCATTAGCTCATAAGTGGGGTCATCATGCCTGTTCTCACTGGGACAAATCCAGGTCCTGATGAGAGGGTTTCTATCTGTCATCCTTTCTATGTTTGTGTCCTGGATTTCACCTTTAGAGCGAGAGCTGAGATTTTGGTTGGATACACATCTAAATTTTTCATGTGTATTTTATGCTCATTTTAAAACTGGATTCTAAATGTCTGTATTCTGTCATTACCATGACTAAGAAATTAACTTATTACTGGAATTTAATAGAATTTCATAAGCCTAAACTTCCTTCAGCTACTTCACAATCCTCACTAGCCATTTGTGAAATTTTTACTGGTAAGATTTTTAATGATTAATTAAAGAAATTGATCAAATGCAGTTAAGAGACAAATCCTCCCCCTGATTATTAAGTACAGTCATATTCATACTAAAATAAATAAACATATTTTTTGAGCATTTGCTCTTAGTTAGGTCTGGTCTAGACTTTATTCTCCCAGAATTTTTTTTAGGATCAAGTGTTACCACTTTATAATTTTATAATGCACTTGACTATATTTTAATACTTCAGAAAACCTGTGAATGGTCAAAGTTAGCTCACTTTCATGTGTTGGGAATTAATCTCTAACATAAGAATTGCTGGAGCAGAGTCTCAGATTTCTGACTGGTGTGGTGTTATTTGTGCTAAGGGATCAGGCTGAGTTGCATGCAGGAAACACGAGGCCATGTAGTTTTCCGTGTCCTGACACATGTGGCTTGTAGTTAGACATTGTAATCAAACCCATCTGTGTCAAGCTTTGCAGACCTTAGGACCTGAAACCCAAACCTCTTCATGCACATACAGATGGCCACCTAATGGTGTGCTGCGCCCAACCGAGGTGTTTACCCTAAAGATGAGAATCCAGGACCAAAAAGAGGAGGAAAATGTGCAGGCATGGAAGACTCTGTGTGTGCAAATAAGTAGGCCAGTCAGAGAACAGGAGGGAAGTGGGGGGAGTGTGGAGTCAGGGCCTCACTTTAAAAAAAAAACTTTCAAATATTAGTTATGTTTATAGATAAATAGATAGATTCCTAAATATATAAATAGAACCTATTCAATTCATATAATGTTTCTTGTATGAACTAACTTTTAAGGTAACTGGTGATTTTAAATTAATTTAATTTCTGTGTTTGGACATAGGTAAAATGTTGTGCTTTAAAAGCTGAAAAGATGGAGTTCTTGTTTGTTTGTTTCTTTAGCTCACTCACCACCCCACCACCACCACCACCCCACCCCCCTGCTGCAGCCCATATCAGGGAAGGAAATCTTATGGTGTTCCCTCTCAATTTTGTGTTAAAATATTAATAAAGTATAATGCTAAATCACCCTCATTCATTTACATGCAGTATTCATTTAAAAGCACCCTTTCTGTAATAAAAATTACTTGGAAATACAAGTGTTCATTTCTAGCATTGCAAGCAGAAGGATCAAGTTCATTATCATGAAAAATCACAGGAATTACAAAAGTGCTTTTATTTTGTTAATTTTCAGCTCTTATCCATTCACACTGAGGAACAATTAGGATCCTTTTTATATTTAACCATAATTGCCTCCCTTTGTGACTTAAGAGAATATGCTAGCAAGTTATTACATATACAAGTGGGCTGTGTGCATGAGGTCGGCGAGCTCTGCTTTGGTTTTCCTGGTCAGATCCTGAAGGGCAGGCAGCATGCAAACATACCTGTCACAGCCCCAGAAAGGTAATGTCAGTCTCACCGTCTAAAGAAAGCCCATTGCATTGCTAGAGTTGGGCAGAATTCAGATGTAGCTTTATCAGCTTTTTGTGACCAAGCATAAAAAATTTCCAATTTTGCATTTAAAAGAGAATAGAAATCAAATTTTCAGTTCTCTGTGTTTGCACTTCCTCTTCCAAGAATTAAGGCAGCTCAGATCCTACTTAATTCATGTCTCCAGTCCTAACTGCAGGGTCAACTATAATGTGTTCTTGCCCACAGGTCTTACTCCAGCTCCACGGAAGAGGACTCTTCAAAACAGAAGAAACAGAAAAAAGAAAAGAAAAAAGAAAAGAAGAACAAATCAAAAAAAGGAAAACATCACAAAAAGGAAAAGAAGAAGAGAAAAAAGGAAAAACATTCTTCCCCCAACCGTTCTGAATTCACTAAAAAGTAACCGAATCGGCCTAACTCAGGAAATTGAAGAATTCAGTATTTTTAACTATTGTACCTTCCTTGGAATTGCTATCTAATTACGCTTCACAGCAAATCCCAGCCTCTCCCATAAAGACATTTCTCACATGTTGGGACCCTTGTCTCTCTGCTCATCTGTATTAGACCCATCTTGTTCCTCGGCAGCCATGTCTCAACTATAGATACCTGTATTTGTGTTTCTGCGTGTTAGGCTAGCATTGTCACTTCATGAGTTAATCATCACATGGCTTTACTATAGTCAAACCAAGTAATCTGCATAGCAGCTACTGAGTGGCGTCTGCCTTCCAGTTAGGTAGCTAGGTTGGTGGTAGTGATTTGCTCTTGATACTGAAGAGTTTAATAGCTTTATCTACTGTGTAATGTATAAAGATGGTGAAGTTCTTCACTGTTGTTTTTAAAAATCTAGGCTTTTTAAATAATATCACTGAAGATAAAACTGCTTTACTGATCTTAAGTTTTTAAATGAATGGGACCTATAGGAAGATAATGAAAGTATTTATAACATTGTTTTATGAAATGCATGTTTCTAGCACATGCCTCCCGTTTTTATGAAAATTAAAATATCCCCTTTTTAAAGAGACCCACTTAGCTGACTTGAAAGTCTGGCAGGGAGATTCTGTGCCAGTCAGGATTATCAGGGTCGATCCTGGGTTGATGAACACATGTGCCACATTGGCATGTCTTACAGTGATACCTCAAACGCAGAACTTTTGTGTGGAAACAGCAAAATCCTCATTAAAGCTGATTTTTATTATATCTAGTGTAATGGTGCTTGCATACATGAGTTTTATGGTGGTTTTTAGGAATATTTGCATATGTATTTATTTTTTCTGAAATGGCTTTGGAGTGAGTTTCACACTGAATGACTTCACAGATAACCAGTGTTACTATTTCCCCTTTCACCAAACAAATTTTAGTAGCACTGTAAAAATTTTTAAATCAAGAATTTCTTTCTCTACTTTTGAAATTAGAAGCCTTTGTATAATAATGAAACTTTGTATATACATAAGCATTTTCAGTGACATGTTAATAGATATAAATGTTTCTGAAATGTTTAATTTCATGGTCATCAGTGTAGTGTTTTTTAACATCTAGTATTCCCAAATCCCAACAAGTTAACTTAATATGCTGTAAAAGCATTGAAAACCAACCTTCTAGAAGAGAGAAATTGAAAGGCATGGTGGAACACAGAGACCGCCCATGCTTATGGTCTGGAAACATAAGCATTGTGAAAGTAGTCATACTATTTGTCCTCATTTGCTTTTTTGTTGCTAGAATAAAACATTAACCAAAAGAAAAAGAAAAAAAAAGAAAACCAACCTTCTAGCTTGGAATAGCACCAAAGTTTCTAAGTACCTTGCTATGGCAAGCACACTTATATAGCATCAGATTGGTAGGTAGCGACATGGTTGCAGCTAAGTACACTTGCTCTTACAGGCTGGAGAGCTTTACCAATTTTTTCCTTGCCCAGCACCCACACTTGCATGCCCTGGTCAGACTGGGGGCCTTGTAAGTCTCTGAACACACCCTCATTTCTGCCCAGGATCCACAGAAACCACACCCACACCCTTTCCTAGCATTGCTTCCCTGAAGTGCCCACATCTTCAGCTCTTCCACAGACTAGCAACTCTCTTGGCCCATAAGAAGTTGTTTTGTTTAGAGTTTAGTCAGTTGTTGGGACTGAAGCACAGAACTTTCAGATTTTTTTTTAAGGGCTTGTTTTGTCGACGCTAATTTTGTGAAAGTCAGTTATTTGATTATTTTAGTTCTCTGGATTAATGAAAATAAATAAATGCCATTCTTAAACTCCTTTAAAAAAAATAAAATATCAGGTAGCCGGAAAGGTGGCTTGGCAGGTAAACACTCTTGCTTCTCATAGAGAGGGCCTGAGTTCAGTTCTCAGCATCCTCACTAGGAAGTTCATAACCACCCGTAACCCTTTTACTCCAGTACCAAGGGATCCAATGCCTTCAGCTGACCTCTGGTATTCATGAGCACTTAGCAGATGCTCACACAGACATATACATGTGTATGTAAATTTAAGGCTTGCTAATATGAAACTTAAAAAGACATAGCAAATGCTACATAAAGAAATGGCCTCATCCTGTTGTGTATGTATCATTGTTAACAGTGACAGTAGTTGTAAAGGAAGAGTTCATTATATTTGTGAGTTTCATGTCTATTAATTGTAAGAAAATATAAACTGACTCATACAGGGTTTTTTATTGATTTTTTTTTTCTTGATGCAGCTAATGATTCAGAAACTTTATTTACGTATATAGCTAGCCCTCACTCAGTAATCTGGTATAATAAAATAAAAAAATTTTAATGGACCAGTTATTTCCCCCAGGAATAGTCTTAAGATTATTAACACATTTCCCTATAATATTAATATACCTTCTGAAATATCCAAGTAAAAGTCATTTATTTTTACTAAAGTAAGAAGTTGTTGTTGGAATGGGATGCATATCTCATTAATACCTCCTCGGAAGATTCATGAAATGTCTTTATAGGCAATATGAAGCAGAAAGCAAGCCTCATTTAGTCAGAGTCCAAAGGGCTGGTATGGTTACTCTGCGCAGCCTGTGCCTTTGCAACACTGGCCACGCTCCATTTCCTTCCTCTAAGCCCCTGAGAGCCTTTGGCCACACCTCCGGGTGCACGTTCTATCTCCACCTCCATGTGTCAGCAAAGTCATTTAGCTTCTTGGGGCCTTCGTGTCTCTTGCCTATGAAATACCGCACTACGTTGTGTCACATCACTTCTAGCGGAATTCAAATAATATTCTTCTAAGGAAGTATTACAGATAAGCAGCCAGCATTCTCTGAAGGCTATCTTTACGATTATGACTGCTAAATGTATCAACTTAAGTAGATAAATGGCGTTCAGTTCACTTTGTTACAACCCGACTATGTCATTTTCACCAGATGCAAACAGAATTTACACATTTGTGTTTGTAGCTAAATTATCCGAACACTTGGAAGCTTCTGTTTCTAAGCTGATGAGAATCTCTCTCTCTCTCTCTCTCTCTCTCTCTCTCTCTCTCTCTCTCTCTCTCTCTCTCTCTCTCTCTCACACACACACACACACACACACACCAGCTTTCCCATTCTTTTCCTCGGATCGTGTCTCAAAGCCCTCCGGGTGTTCTCTTAAGTTCCTCCCATTCAGTACATCTCTCGCCCCGTTAGTTATTGCAGGCCAGGGGATGATCAATGACTTGTGTGTCTATATTGGCGACTCAGATTCTCGGCTGCCTTTGGCCTTGAAGAAGGTAACAGAGTTCTCACTAGCACCTATACACCGTGCCCGCCTGCTGCCCCGAAGAGCTCACAGTCCAGTTAGTAAAAGTGCCATTAGAAGTACATTCATGTGAGGGCAGTAATGAACCCGAAGATTCATGGGAAGAAATACAGACGCTGCCTTAGTCTGATGCGGCTAGAGGGGCTCCTGAGAGGACGCAACCCCCGAAGCCGGAGCTATCAAGGTTGATGAGTAGAGTCTGGGCACTTCTGGAAGAGGGAGTGTGGGCAGGAAGAAGGCAATGGCATAGAGTTAAACTGTGTGCCTCAAGAAACGGACGCCTGGCAGGGCAGTGTGCCGGTGGTGAGAACCGAGACACCATTTCAGGTTCCAGCGACCAAGACAAGGAACCCCTAGGCTCCACGTTTAGGAGCTTAGGTTTTGCTCTCCAAGCCATGAGACATGACAACGTTTTTAGAAAGGAAATGGCTCTCACAGGGGTTTGGTCTCTTTGATGATTCTGTTTTATAATTTTTAAAAGGTGAAATTGCTGACATTAAAAGTCCACATAGAAGATGATTTTAGGGTTTTGTGCTCCGTTGTTTATAAACTACACAATGGCTTATATTTCCTAAAATAATAAAAATAAAAAAGCCTTAGTATACTACCAGATGATTCTAAGAATTTATATTCATGTACATTTTTTCAAAATGTGATCCATTGTTAATTTCACTTTATTCTTGATGGGTTCAAAACTATGTTAGTATTGGGGAAGCCCAAATAAATATTTTTAAATATATTTTTTCAATGTATAGACTGTGTCATGATTAAATAAGGCTTCTTTTAATATTTTGTCTCAATTTTGGAAGCATCACTGCTTCAAAGTTCCAGAGACACATCTCTTGGTCCATTCAGGTAACCTAGAGGTGAGCTATGTCAAGGATGGCAGCTGATCGGGGTACTAGGCTTCAGTGTACAAGATCAGAGGTGACAGAAACCCCAGTTGCTAAGGTCAGCCCAGTTGCTAAGGTCAGCGTCGTCTAACTGCGCTCATGTCCCTCCCTTCAACTCCTCTTTCGGTGCGGGGCACAGCGAAGGTCTGCAGAGCCATTTCTTAGACACTGTGTATAGTGTACACAACCACATGTCTCCATTTTGCCTTTCCCACAGATACGGAGAGGATGGGTTCTAGCCTTAATTTCCTGTTTTTCCATGCCATTTATGGCTCCTCCCTTTACCTTTCAGCAAAGAAAATAAAGCTGTACCAGTGCCTTGACTAAACATTCTCCACCCAGATGTCCATCCAAGCTGGTCTAGAAGTATTACTGACTCCTGTGTGGCAGTGCAGAACATCCCTCCCTCCCTCCTTCCCTTCCTCCCTCCCTCCTTTCCTCCTTCTCCCTTCCTTCCCTTTCCTTTCTTCTTTCCTTCGTCTCCTTCCTACTCTCTCTCCCTCCCTCCCTTCTTCCCCTCTGGGTTTCCCTGTGTAGCCCTGGCTGTCCTGGAACTCCCTCTGCAGACCAGGCTGGCCTCAGACTCACAGACCTCCACCTGCCTCTGCTTTCTGAGTGCTGGGATTAAAAGCGTGTGCCACTGCTGCCTGGTCTCTGGGTTTTCTTTAAAAAAAAAAAAAAAATTATTGGAAAAGATAAAAAGTATTCATGAAAGCTCTGGACCTGCACAAAATAAGATTTCTTCACTTGTCTGATCTAAAAACAAATAAACAAACAAAAAACGGTCATTTTTATAATTAAAAATGTTTGCGCTTTCAAACTTCAATTACACTCTAGCATTTTAATATTGAAACCTTACAAAATAAAATTTCTTCACTTTTCTGATCTAAAAAAAAAAAAACAAAAAAACAAGCAAACAAAAAACCAGTCATTTTTATAATTAAAAGTATTGGAGCTTTCAAACTTCAATTACACTCTAGCATTTTAATATTGAAACCTCAGTGAAACTACTCCATTTGGATGGGGAAGCCAAATGTAATTGTTTAGTAAGATAATAAACACGTGTCACTTCTCTGGCATCAGCCGCATTTCAGGAGCCCAGTAGCCACCAAGATTGGCAACAATAGCACCAGACTGCAGGTAAGAAAACAGTTCCATCCTCTCAAAACTTAATGCTAGCCTGAGAGAAACCCATTGCCTTGATAGACACGGTGAGAAGCTCCTACCCCTGAGTTTTGCATGCGTGAGAACAAGGAGGCATTCCTTCTTGATAGCAGACTGAAGAAGCCATGGGCAGCACATCTTGAAAGACAACCCCCCCCCCCAGCTATGAAACCTTACCCAGAGCCTATGTGTGCAGTGACACGGGCCCTAAGTTGTTCCTATTTTCTCCTGAATTCCGTTTTTAAAACTATGCCTATATTCTTAATAGATATACTTATGAAGGAAAATCTTTTGAGATGTAAGCTGCTGCAACTGTTTTTATATGGTAGGTGGAGCTACCTTGAATATTTGGGAAGTCTAAGTAAATCATTTGAAATGTGTTCTTCAGTGATTAAGACGAGCCACAGTTTAATAACGCTTTTTGCTTTCAATATTTTGTGTCAACTTTAGAAGCACCTACTGCTTGTAAGTTACAGAGAAATGCCCATTTGGTCCAAGGGGGAGCCCCGTGGCTTTTCCTCAGGTAACTCAGATGTAAGCTACTTCAACAGGAAGTGTGTCAAAGGTCCAGCCCAGCCTACTGCTGACACTCAAACTTACTTCTTGTAACACCCATTTTACAGGTTATACAGTGATATCTTTGCCATTGAATATTAACTTTTATGAATGTAATATATTCTTGTGTCACACACAGAGATACAAATCCTTCAAAAACATTGATGTCTAAGAGACTTGGGAACCTTTGGTTTATGAGACAAGCCCCCCACACCCAGGATTTACTTATTCATTATTATCTCTTATGGCACTAATACCCTATATTAAATCATTGTGAAATGTTGGTAATGAAACAAACCCACAGATTTTGCTTCACTGAGATTGGTTTGTTTTTCTGTCATTGCTGAACTCTTTATTTTGAAGAAATAGCATATTTTCATGTCATACAGAAACTTGGCAAAGGAAACTTACGCACATAAACATTTATCAGAACCTCAGTGAGTGCCTAATAAATGAGCTAATTAAAAACTGAAGCTGGTCTTGCTTTGTGAGTAGCAAATGTTGAAAAAGCAATGGTAGAAGCTGATTGAAAATGCATTCTTTCCAGGTATGGTGGCGCACACCTTTGATCCCAGTACTCAGAAGGCAGAGGCAAGTCTGTGAGTTGGCTAGCCTAGTCTATATACTGACTTCCAGGATGGTCAAGACTGTGCAGAGAGTCCCTGTCTCAAAAAGTCAAATAAAGTAGAATGCATTCTTTATTCTTAATGCTCCATCTCTCAAGTAAGCTTTAAAAACAGGGATTTTGGCTACTAAGCAATATTGATTTGTGTTGTATCCATTGTTTTTTCTTGCGTTACATCATCAGCTTCATAGACTGTCTCATTTGTTGAATTTGATGCTGCAGTTGAAATGAGGCCTTTGGTTTTTCTGTTTAAGTTGCCTGCAAATACACAAGACCAAACGAAATAATTAGTGAGACTTGTGACATAGCATTTGTCTTTTCAAAGTTTGTGCTTGAATTATTATAATAGCATTGAAAATGGGATGTTCTGAAAAAAATGTATGGATGAGTGAGAACCAAGTTTGATCAGAACGATTTTGAGTCATCCGTTCTGAAAGCAGAGAGAGATACTCAGTCACAGGAATATGAATTTCATTTCCATGTTCTTTTCTCCATGCCTCTATGACAAAGCGCACATTGCATAAGGAGGTAACAATTTAGGGTCACTTAATGAAAGTGACTGTTGCTGTCCTACAGGAATATAATAGATTGCATAGAAGCTAATCATGATGATTTCAAGACTCAAAGGCATTGCGCAGTTTGGATGTGAGTTTTTTTTAAAGGACACATTCACTCCACAATCCAATTCACACGCTTTACATGAACTCATAAATAAGCAAGGGCTGGGCAATGTGGTCTTCACTCATAAGCATTTGGGCTAACAAAGGAGAGGCGAATTATTACTCTGTGGATCGTTACTGTGCTTGTGTCTTATATAAACATTTATTTAAAATGCCGAGGTTTCAAACTGAGGTGGGTTTTTTTGTTATTTTGGTTTTTTCATTTTGTTTTGTTTTTTCAGAGTGAGGGCAGGGGTCTGAAAACTTAAAACCTAATGTTGGTTTCTTTTTCCTATGTGTTTCCTAAGTGGTGCTTACATATTTAAATTCATAATATTTGAATTGAAATTTCAAGGCCTTCTCCCCTCTACTTCATCACGTGCAGGCTTTGTGGTTTTTATAGCAAAGCAGAATCTCCAGGTGTTATTTTCTAACCTAATGAGTTGGATGCCCTCTCTAACTTGTCTCTGTTCTGGTTTGGTTTTCATTATGTGTTTCTGAGTCAAAGGCTAGAATTCATCAAAACTGCCTACTGCTCTCTGAGTTGTACAAGCTATCAAAATACATTCCAGTGTTAAAAATTCTGAGTCCTTAGCACTTTCAAAAGCTCTTATTCCTCAGCCCTGACTCATTATTGACTTGGCTTCCACATCCTGAACAAGTTAGCTTATCAAGACAATTTCCTAGGTTGGCTTCTAAAACCAAAGCAATTACCCCTAACAAAGCAATTTCCTATTCAAGTAAGGAAAGATTGGCTGTAAACACCTGAACACTCCAGAATTTTCTGCTGTAAAAATCCAAAAGCACTTTCAAATGGGTTTCCCTGCAGCCGTTTAAAGAAATTGGAGATACAGGAATACAGCTAGTGGAGCTCCTGGAGATGGCAGAGTCCCCTGACATCTTTCTGGGACCATTTTAAGAGAAGCAGCCACCTCAGCAACCTGTTTTCCCTAGTTTTCCTTTCATGGAAACTAATTTCTTATCCAGTCAAATAGGGATAAAGCCTTCTATCACAGGTTACAACATGGATTCGGTTTCAGGTAAGAAATCTGTAATTCCACTGAACTGACAAGGATTTGTTGCACTCAGAGAGTTCTTCTTGTTTAATGCCTATGTCTTTAGTTGAGTACAGTTGCCAAGACTGAAATTCTTCCCTTTAGTTCCTGGTGCTGAGCTTTCACGTTTCCACCCTTATCTCATCTTAGTCTGCCTACTGTATGTAAACCCTAGCCTCCCTTTAGTCCCGAACATAATAAACATAATAAACTGGCGCTTAAAGCTTTGACCTTTGGCAAAATTGAAACCTAGTTCATCAAACAGAATCCTTCTATCTGTTCTCATTGCAGTGATGCCAAACACTTGTTCTGATAACGTTAAACAGGCGTTTATTTCAGAACTGTTCCTCAGGGATCCGCTAACTGCGCAATTGTGAGCTTGGGTCTGGACAGGCATTCCAAAACAGAAAATGAGTATTGCTGACTCTTGCAGATCTCTGTCCCCTGGCCACCAGGCAGACTGTGACGGTTGCTTCTCTACCGTTCATTACCTATTCATCTTAACCTAGCTTCTTCTTTCTGCACAGGAGCTCCAAGCGCAGCCAGCTGCTGGGCATGGCCGGTAGCTTTGGGAAACATCTCAAACCTGCACCCCTAAGTCATTCTGTTGTTTTGCTGAAGTGTTGCTTTTGATTTTTTTTTTGAAACAAACTCATAGTCAGGGCTGCAGGCTGTGGTCAAGGAAGTTTGTCAATTCGTTCTCTCTTTCCAAGACACTCCATGAGTGTTTTTTTTTTTTTTTTTTTTTGTTGTTTTGTTTTGTTTTGTTTCGTTTTTTTTATGCTGGAATCCAAATTATCCCATTTTCTACTAATATGGCAATGGATTCTTTCAAAGCTTTTGTGAAATAAAGTATTGCTGAGTAGAGTCAGCAGCCCAACTTAATGGGTTTTGAGCACTATATTATTATTTTTTTTAACTGAGTATTAAGTATTTAGTAAAGCGACTCCCAAAGGTATCTATAAATGTACTATAAAACCATCAAAATATCACTTGACTGTTTCAGAATTTTAGAGTGTGATTCAAAAGTTCATTTGGAAACTTAAGCATTACATACAAAAAGCCAAGGCATTCTTACAAGAAGCTTGGTGGAAGGAAGGGGGTGGGTTCTTGACATTAAAATAATGTGACAACAATAATTTTAAAGTCTATCACAACTTAAGAATAATCATGATTAATTTAATAGATCACTGATGGGAGATGTCACTCTGTGAATATGTTTCTTTTATTGGTTAATGAATAAAGCACTGTTGGCCAATAGGAAATCAAGATAGGCGGGACTAGGAGGAGAGAGGAAGTAGTGGGGAGGAGTTCCCAGATGGAGGACAGAGAGAGAAGAACGCCAGCTCCTCTTTCCGGTAAGATGAGACCACATGGAAATACTTAGATTAATAGAAATCGGTTAATATTTAAGACAGAGCTAGCCAATAAGAAACTAGTAACTGGCCAACAGAATTATATCAAATACAGAGTCTCTGTGTGTTATTTGGGGCTGGCAAGGCACTGGGACCAGAACAGCAGGGAAGAAATCGTACTCGTAACAGATTACAATCTAAATACTGCCCTGAGCACATGTTACAGTTTATGATAAGTGACCATTTAGGTTGACATTAGAAAGACAGACTACTAGATATTTGGATAACTGATTCACTTGGAAATAAAAACTTGGCTTCTGTAGAGTTATTCACACTTTAAATACACACACATATAAATATAGCAAAAGAAAACCAGCAATATCTATGGAAGAATGAATACACATATAGGAAATACATAAAATATAAGCAGTGTGTCACAAAAAAATGCAAACACGAAAATGTCTGGTTAGATAAATTGGAAATAAAATAATATTCTTTACGAAATCAGTAAAATAGATGCCTTTAAATAATAATACACAAAGCCACAGAGAGTGTGGAAAAGCAACTAAGTGTAAATACTAATTTTCTGGAGGGAAGGTAGAAACTGTACCCACATCTTTCAGTATGTACGCACATTCAGATTAGGAATTCTACTGCTAAGGATTTATGCTAAAAAAAAAGAATTTCTAGGTGTTCAATATATCTGTTAGGGACTGGTGGAAGTGGGAGTCAGTAAGTTAATTAAAAATGGTGTCTCCACGGTGGATTTATAAGGTCGCTCTCACTCAGTGGCCAATGCACAGCTATCTTGATCTCAAACTTCCCAGCCCCCAGAACTGTGAAAATTAACCTTCTTTCCTTTATAAATTACAGTCTAAGATATTTTGTTTCAGTGTCACAAAAATCTTAGATAAATAAACAGGGAGCAGTGAAATAATAAATTTAAAAGCAGTAGGAAGTTGGAAAATTGTCATTTATAAGTGTCATCATAACAACAGTTGTCAATAAAAAAACCAGTGATTGAGTGAAGATTGAGTGAAGATTTACAGAGGAACAGGATATTTTCGTGGTTTCAAATACCTCACTGTAATCATGTTACTATCACCAATAATTAGGCCAATCAAAGCTGTGTTGTCTGTGGTACTTTGATACTATAACTTCTGTGTGTTCCTGGAAAGAATGTATGCTGTCTTTCCAATCATGAGAAAACAAATAGATTGAGGGACACTGAACAAAATATCTGTCACAGCCATAAAAGAAGAAGAAAGGCTGAGGATTAAAGGAAACAAGAAATAAAAGGATACAAAAGTAATTCTGGACCAGATATGAGACAAGAAAAATTAGCTGTTGAGTGTGGAAACCTTTAATATAAACCCCAGAGTGCACGTTGCTGCATCAGGGTTGGGGTGGCTGACTTGGAAGTGTGGGCAGGGTTCACACATGAGGAAGTATCTTTGCTCTTAAGAAGTGCTATCGATTTTATAGTTTAAAAGTTCAGAAAATATGCACAAAGTGCCAGTGATAGAACCGATGAAGCAAAATATTAAAAACCAATAAATCTGCAGAGGGATATACAAATGCTTACTATATCAACAGCAAAAGTCATGGTGCTTTGTGAAGTAATAATGGGTTAAAGGATAGCGGGCTTCCGTTTACAGGCAAAGAAAGATGCAACTATTGTGTGTTTTTTTAGAGGGAGATGAAGGCTGGGGACAGAGACAGGCAGGCAGGCAGGCATGCACACACACGTGTGTGTGAGCACGCGCACCCACCCACACACACACACACACACACACACACACACACACACACACACACACACACACACACACACACACACACACACACGAGGTGGTGTGGGGATGAATGGCAGCGGGGATTGAGAGAGATACCCATCATGCAACCCAAGGTTGCCTCAAACTTGTGACCATCCTGCCTCACCCTCTGCTGGGTGCCGTGTCCTGCTGTTTCCGGTTTTGCTTCAGATGTGACCTAGGGATATGTAGAAAAACCTCCCTGAAGGATATTCATGCAGCACTAACACCTGTCACCTCTGAGCCCAGAGCATTTGTTTGTTTCTCCCTATTTCCAGTGTTTCTACAATGAATGTGAGCCGGAAGGAACTTTTCTTTCTGAGGAAGTGAGGGCATCTTCTAAGAAGGAACACAAAATCATTTCAAGTCATTTCAGTCAACACTCTTTTTGCTCATAGCCACAATAAATGATTATGTGACTTTTCCCCCCCAACTTACTGTCAGTATTCTATACGCAGTTTTGATTTTGCCTATGTAACTGTGTCTTATTGCTAATTTACCTACCCTTACTCATTTCTATCTTTCCAAAGTGACCACCAAATACCAGCTTGAGGGTGTTTATTATTTCTATCCAATTGTATTATTGTTCCTAGCAGTTCCTGTCATACTGCCTTTCGAAGTTTTATCAGACACACCACTTCTCAGAGTCCCTGTCATCAATCATTCCCTGTCACGTCCACAGGACCTCCTCAAATCTACTCGAAGCCTCGGGGTAGACTTCATCTTCCCGAAGCAGCAGTTTTACTTAGATGTGGGTGACACATGTCATGTTAGATGAGAGCAAGCTTTACACCATGCAGTCGGCTGAAAATCCCCATAAATTGTAAAGCAAAGTGAGAAACAATTAAATGCTGAAGCTCAGGAGGGTTCAAGGCAGGCCTTTCCCGCTCCAGCGCTGAGGACTCTGGGGCATTGACTTCATTGCTGATATGGCTGTAAGAACTTCACTAGAGAACCATTTGTGAAGCAGCCATCTATGTCATCGTCCCTCTGACTACTCCGTCATTGGCCATGAATATTCTCCCAGAGCCTTGAGATGAGCCCTCATGCTTAGGACTATCTTCATATACGCATTTTTTTTTTTTTTGGCTTGGCAAAAAAATACAAGGCACAGTATTTTTCAGAATATTGGCACCTGAAATGTGTATAACCCAAAATGTAAAGGTTTAAAAGAAGACAGTTGCAGGGTGCGATCCAAAAGCCCAGCAATTGCTCAGCAAGGGGTACTTTGCCAAGTGTGGACAACAGAGGTGATACCACTATGTCTGCTGCCATGGCCAGAAAGGACTTAACTTCCTTTTCAAGATCAGTTCAAAGATTATAAAACCTTAACCTGTGTGCATTTAAAATCAAAAGACCATGGAATGAAAATAGGCTGAGGAAAAACCCTGGCAGTATAATCTATGATTAACCTATTTTAGATCTACACCATTGTCATTAATAGGAAAAAAAAAAGATTAAGGACCTGATATCCATTGCAATATGTATTAGTTCCTCCTAATCTGTCCATTGCCTATAATGAAAACAGTCTACATCATAAAAATTAATCTAATTACTCTTCACTAAGGAAAAGCATACCAATTGATTATCTAATGCCAAGTGTTCAGCCCTATAAACATGAAAAATATTTAATGTAACACTATACAGACTGAGTAGGTTATACTCATGTGTTTAGGAGTGTGTGTGTGTGTGTGTGTGTTTGCTTGAGCTCACACGCACGCATATGCAAACAATTAATGAAAAAGAGGGCATGAATTTCAAAAGGAGCATGGAGGGGTACATGGGAGGGTTTTGAAGCAGAAGCAGGGAAGGGGGAAATGATGTAATTAGAATTTCAGAAAATAAAAGGAAATTTTAAGAAATTAGTCTAAAATAGTTTGTGATACATTTCTTTTGAAACAGATAGTGTTGAAAAAAAAGGCTGTGAAATCAATTCTGATTAATTATGCAAACATGTCCTTATGTTTCCACTCTTTAACATGTTCCTTAAAAGCAATGATATCTCTAACTTGTCTTCCCCATACCTTAAACAAGGGCATCTCTTGCTAGGTGGAGGGAACACTGGAGTGGGATGCTCATATAATACAGCGCACAGTGTTTAATTATCATTTCAAAAGGTCCATTCAAGAGGAACTCATTTTTCTATTGCAACAGCATATGGATTACCTATTTTGTTTTGTGCTCTGCACTATGATTTAAAAAAAAAAATCAACCCAGTGACCAAAATCAAGTCCTTTGAAAACAACAGCAAGGCACTGGTTACTTTAAATTTTGTATGTTGCTTTCTAATAGCCAGACTCGGGGAAGGTCTATTAAATTAACTTGCTACCTTGAAACAAACATTTTTGTGAGGAACAACGTGGGGGATATTTCACTGCCAGAAAGCAGTCTTATCTAATTTCATAAGAAGTACATTAAACAGACTTCGTCCACTAAATAGCAAGAAACGTGTCAAATCTGAACTGACAACACCCCGTAAGTAATTCTGCTTCTGGCTTCACAGAGCAAACATGGAATAAAATTTTGCAATAGTCCTCGAGCTAAACCAGGAAAAACTAACCACTCTTTATTTGGCACAGGGCATTACATAGAAGACACACTTGATACATGTTTAATGACTGCAGCAATGAACATACCTGGTCAGGGTTTCACAAGATACATTCGACTTCACGATTATCCATTTACTTGTCTATTTGTTATCTATACATTTTTCACAAAGTAAGGTTTTTTTTGTTTTGTTTTCTCACTGTGACATCCCCAGTGCTTATCATACCCAAACATTTCTTGAATGTTTGGGACAGGGCCTGACTAGGAAGAGCAGAAGGGAAGTTAAGAATGCAGGTGAGGAGGGACTCCTGGGAAAAGGGACATCTCAGGAAAGTTACAGAAAGAACTGTAAGTCACGCTGATGTCTGAGGAAATGGTGGTGGCATGTGCAAAGGCCCTGATCAAGACTCTCAAGATGTGGCAAAGGGTCCAATGTGGTTTGGCCAAGCAGATTAAAAGCAAAAAGACATAGAGGGCCGCCCATAAAAGGTCACAGTGGAGAGCTGTATCCGTTGAGAGGGCTGGGGAAAATTAGGGTTTGAGGGGTGGCTTAGTTATTGTTGTTTTGTGTGTGTGTGTATGTGTGTGTGTGTGAGTGTGTATGTGTAAAAGTGTGTGAGTGTGAGACTGTGACTGTGTGTGTGTGTGTGTGAGTGTGTATGTGTAAGAGTGTGTGAGTGTGAGACTGTGACTGTGTGTGTGTGTGTGTATGTATGTGTGAGTGTGAGTGTGTGCGTTCGCACATGTGCATAGGCACAGGTCCACACACACACTGTGGCACCTGTCTACGTAGAGATCAAAGGACAACTGTAGGAATTAATCCTCCTTCAACCACATGGGTTCAGGGAATCAAGCTTAGGCCATCAGGCTTGGGGACGAATGCCTTTACCTACTCAGCCATTTAAAAACACTTATAATTTTTTTTTAATCTGTAAGGTAACATAATTTTTTTAAAAGAACTATAAGCCAGGTATGGTGGTACATGCCTGTCATCCCAGAACTTGGAAGTTGGAGCCAGAAGGGTCAGGAGACTAAGAGTCATCTTTGATAATGTAGTTAGTTTGAGGCCAGCCTGACATGAAACCCTGTTCAAAAAGAAAAGGAATCCAGGCTTCCATTATTTGACTAGCATAGTCTACCTTCCCTCCATTTTATGTATTTTCTTCATTTTGAATTCATTAAAAAAAAAAGAATACATTCTAATGTATTTTGAATTCAGTGGGATGTGCTGTTACATACCTGCAATTTTATCGCTCAGAAGGCTGAGGCAGGAGGATCTTGACCTGAAGGCCTCCTTGAACTAAGGACTTTAAAAAAAAAACAATATTTACTTATTTTTATTTCATGTGCATTGGTGTTTTGCCTGCATGTGTGTCTGTATGAGGGTGTCAGACCCCATTGAGCTGGAATTACAGACATCTGTGAGCTGCCATGTCATGCTAGGAATTGAACCCAGGTCCTTTGGAAGAGTAGTCAATGCTTTTAACCACTGAGCCATCTCCCTAGCCCCTGTGACTTAGATTTTAACAGTGTCACCATGACTGCTCTATGGAAAGTAGGAGAACAAGGAAGAGTGGGAAGAAGAGGTATTTGTTTGAGAAGCTGGGGCTGAGAAGCTATGTTTTTAAGATGCACCCCCCCACACACACACCACACAGATGATTCTTGGGTATAGCAAAGATTTAGAGACATGATTTTCAATCATCTAAGCATATGAGATGATAATTACTTTTACAGTCTGATGATGATTAAAGTCAGCTCCCAGTCTTTCAGTTTGGCTCCTCATTATCAACTCTTTGGGAAGAGAATTCCAGAGGAATCTATCCTGCTGTATTGTGACTAAAGGACACAAGGGCTGGAGAGATTCTTCTCCCCAGAGGAGACTACAATTAATGCAGGTGCACAGTGATGGTGACATATTTGATAAGGACATAAGTTAGGTACTTCATAAACATGACAGATCCCATCATGCAACTAAAATGCAGCCTATGAATTCCTTCATAATTCAAGAAAGATTTCCCTTTTCTTTTTAAATGGAAATAGTAAACACTCACATGCCATTCTAAATACGTCAACATCGATCCTAAACTTATGCATTGTTACCTATATAGTCTTTAAAATATATTCTGTATACACACACATGTCAAAATTCATGATTGGCACTTCCTAATACACTAAGAGAAACCAGTTTTCACAAAATTTTGATAGTTTCATAATGGTAACAACTGACATCTATATACTGTTTTATAACTGAATCTGTAAGGAGACACAGAGTATGCAATTTATGCATAAAAGTTTCTTTCTGCTTTGTACACATTGTACACATATACATACGCTAGTAGAAATAATTAGTTCGTAGGTTATTCAACAGCAAAGAATATTCTGTTTGTCTCTGCCTCCTGCTCAGGAATCAGATGTGAACTCCCAGCTACCCCTCCTGGCTGCCTGCTCAATGTTCCTTGCATGATGGCCAATGACTCTGATCCTCTGGAACCATGGGCCCCAAATTAAATGTTTTCCCAAAAAAAAAAATTCTATTTGCTTTTCAGGATTTTTGCAAACCTCTGAATTGTCTCAGATGCCCCCTTGATTCCTCACACCAGGTGCCAGTCTGACCATTGACTGACCAGTGTAATGCACAGTACCAAGAGTGTCTTACTGGGCATTTCGTTGTCTTATGCACTCACATGCTTGGTTCTGCCAGAAAACCAAAATGTAATTTTTTTTCAGGAGGATGAGTGTTGATAACTAAAAAGGAATTAAATATATCAAAGTGAAAATGCTGGCCTATTGACTTGCTCCCCATAACGGCATTTATAGTCTGCTAGTTTGCTTTGAACACAATTTCCCTTAATCACTTAAGACAGAGTGAGGATACATTGTAAGGCTACATTGTAAACAGAATCTTTAAAGAACATGTTCTTAACAGTGTGCTCTGTCACCCAGATAAGATATGGCACAAGTAATTGATTACAAAGAATGGATTCGGGTTACCTTGTAGGGTAGAAGATGCCTCCAGGTGCTGAAGTTTAAGGCCATTGTCCAATCTTTGAGGTTTTGTGTACAGAAATAGGTAGCAAAGGACACAGACGCTGATGACAAAGGCAAGTAAAACAAGGGCAGCGATTGCCAATCCAATCAGAGCACCAATGCTGAGGAGACAAAGAGTGTGTCATCCAAACTGCTGTGCACTCAAGCCACACCAAAAGCTTCAACGCTCATTCTTGTTCTCATCCATTCATAGCCAAATTCTGCTTTACTACAAGGGGTAATTGATTGAAAGTTTCAATTCAAGAATTCAATATGAATTCTTGTCATATTCTGCCTATTCCATTTAAGGACTTTTAAATTTTGTATGCTACCATCAGTATGGTGTCTGTGAGAAAGGTCAGCGGTCACACAATTCTCTAGGAGCATCATAAATATCCCAGTCCAATAAATCAAGTGAATCAAATTAATACCAAGCTTTAGAAAGATCAGTCTCACAAAGGAAAGGTAAACAGGAAATACTTGATTCAGTACGAGTCAGAAAACACATTTATCAGAGATTTAAAAAAAAAAAAAAAAACTTTTTCCTTAGAGATATATATGAAAGGCGCCATGTGTTAATGTATAAAACCACGACCATTGCAAAAGAGAAGAAGGGTTAGTTGAAAGAAAGCTGTTTACAGAATGTATATGACATTTACTTTCAAAGCCTGAGATTTCCCCTGCGCCACATTTGGAGTTATTCATTTATGTGGTTATACATATGCCAGATACTGAACCAGCAGTTTTCATAAAGCCTGAACACTTGGTACCATCAAAAAAGAGGGGACTTGAAAAGTCAGTGTCATGGTGAATGAGCTGTATGCAGATGCATGTCTCTTGCGTCATGGGGAAACAGCTACAATTAGATGTTAGGTTATTTAACAGCTGACTTCAGTCGGTTTTCCCATAGTGTTGTGAAGACTGTAAGTATTTATATATGTTTAGCTTGTAGAACATACTCAACAGATGAGAGTAAACACTAATTAACTCATGATTGATCTACATGTAGCAATTTACAATTCCCATCACTGAAAAATAATGATCTTAGTTTTCATTATCTTCTTGGCTTTTCTTCTGGCTTCTGCTTTCTCTCAGAGATTAGGCCCCTGGCAAGCTTGACTTTTTCCAAAAGAAAGGAGAGGGAAAATTAGATCAGGTACACCAGGAGCATCACCGCTTTGAGAGAAAGGACAGTATTGAAGGTGACAGGCTGTTTATCCATCCCACTCTTTATTTGAGGAGATAAAACACCCTGGCACAAATGAGATTATATCCTCCTGAACTATAGGCAACATGGAGTCAAAGCTCCAAATTCTTCTACTTGGTTTATTAACATTGAGCTTGTCCCAGCATTGCATGTAGTGATGAGTAGGTAATTTTATGTCAGAGTCCAAACAGAATTATGTATTTGAACTTGGAGGTTGCCATGCTGATTGCCCTTTCTTCTAGTAGAATGAGAAAAGAAACCCTTGTACCTTGCCTTCTGTGAACTGTACCAGGGAGGTTTTGGTTCACTTGCCTATACATAGACACTCAAGGATGGAATCCACTTAGAATTATTTTGTGCACAAATCAGATAGGTGGGGCATCTGGACAGATTCTTGAAAGGAGAACCCAGCTTTTGAAAAATAATTTCCGAACTAAAAAGTTATTTTGTAAATTATAATTTGTCAGTCTAATGAAATTCAGTATATTCATCATGAACTCATGTTCAGTGTGCAAGGTTTTAAAAAGACTATTCATTCTGAAGGAAACCTAAACAGCATGGTGATGCTGTTCCTTATGTGCCTGCAGATCTCCATGTAAAGGTGGGGATCCAGGAGTCTCATCCACAAATGCTCATTCAGCATCCATCCATGAATGGCCCTGACACATTAGGGTTCTTTTCTGAAGTCCTGGAAAAGGTTACTAAAGGAGACCCTTTGACTTTAGGGGTTTAGAAGAGGAAGGAAGGAACTGACACTGGGAAGGGGGGGGGTCACCCATCCCCCTGGTAACCCAATGCAGTCGCTTTTCCAGCCATTGGAAAGCGTCTAAAGCTGCTATCACAGCCATGCAGCCATCCTCCTACTTAGCAACTCCCCTGGCCTCAAAGTAGCTATGGCTGTCTTTCTCGGGTAGCTGTGGAATCTCAGTTCCAAAGCTGGTGACTTCTGTAATATTTTTCGCGGTTGGAGCATTTTAAATTAGCAGTGAAGAGCAAAGAATGGAAGAGAAATGAAGCTCTAATGAATTTACCTCCCTGCAGTGTTTTCAGAGCTCAGTAATTCACAGGGCCCCCTGCTTCAATGTTGCCAACTGATGCCCTTAGTTACCGCGATTTTCTCTTTCCCTGACACCCAGCTCTCTGATGAAGGTAGACACCAGCAGGTTGTTCCCTCCTTTGCGCTCTCTCAAACCTCAGGAAGGGTGGATGGCCTGTTCTGTTTGTCACCATGGGGGACCTGAAGATCCTGGGCACCATTTCCAATGGAGTTTGACTTGGACATTGCCACTCTCTGTTAGAGGTGTGTCTGCTATTCAGACACTCACAGATGGACTACCAAGCTAGTCTCTAAAAGCCCAAAACGACAGGGCAGTCAGTACATCACTTTATTCCCCCAAATATCTATAGAGAATAATTTGGCATCATTTTCTGCCAAGTTTGTCCTACTCAACAATTTGGTCAGTTGACTTCCCAGAAGGCAGGCAGGCCTCTTGAGAGTTTACTCAAGTTTGTAATACAGAAAAAAATAGTATTTGTTTTTATGCCTTGAGCAGTAAGTTTGCTGTTGATCTGGCATGTGTGCCAAGTTCTGAATATGATGAGAGAGTAGGACAATAGCATTGTATTCTACTGTACTCCCACTAGCTAAGCTAGTTCTCTCTCTCTCTCTCTCTCTCTCTCTCTCTCTCTCTCTCACACACACACACACACACACACACAAACACACAAACACACACACACACAATTTGTGGTGGTGATAGTGGAAATTTTGTCCTATAATCTCAGGATTCTGCTCATTCTGTAGACAAAAGAAAAGAATCAATTTTAAAGTTTCAAAGCGTGCTGTTTTTGAGGGGGGCATTTCATCATGCAAGCACCTGCATAAGACTAAGAGAAACAGGGAAACCCCCACTGTAGAAAGAAGAAGCAAGAAAGATGTGGCTTTGAAAGCAAAGCCTCTTGACATCTAGCAATGGTTAAACTGTGAGGGTGTAGGGAAAGGTCCAGAAAGGTCGCGCTGTGTGAGTAAGTAGAGCAACAAGCTTTCTTCCATCTTCAGCCTGATGGGGCAGTGGCAGTGTCCGAAGCTCCAAGAAGAGTGTGAGTGGGTTGTAAAGTCCATTTGTACACATACACCTTTGCAAACACACACACACACACACACACACACACACACTTACTTTAAGGATTCCAGCTGTCCAGTGACACGTAAGTACTCCTATGGTCCTTACCACCTTAACTCATTTTCCAAAGAAGCCCCATTCAAATGGACAAACAAACAAAACCCAAACACCTAAAGAGGAATTAAAGCCTCCAGTCTTGTCAGTAGAGCTTCCAGCTCCTGGCGAGGTGGGCTGGGATGCACAGAGCTCCCACTGGTCTCCAGGTACCATTCAGAAGCCTGGCACCTTGGCACAAGGACCTGAATATAGCGGCCACTGGGAGACCTCCCTGATTCCGGTTTTGGGTTTTGTGTCTTCCACTGGTCACTTTCCCAGGTCTGGGAGAGCTTGCCTTTTCCTGCCCCATCCTGCCCCTACCCTGACTTCCAAGCCTTGCCCTGCCCCGCCCCGCCCCGCCCTGCCTGCCCTGCCCACCTGAGGCTCCACATGTAACTGTGCTTGTAGGGGAAGTAGCTGCCCGGCTCGCTGCAGCAGTACTTGAGGTCTGCGAAGCCGCAGCAGTAGAGCAGCGCGGCCCCGTCGCCGCGCCGCGGGCACTGGAAGGGCTCCACGAAGCTGCGGTTGAGGCTGTAGTAGCCCGAGCACAGGCGGCTGCTCTCACTCATCGCGGGTGGCCGGCCGTGCGCAGGACCTCCGAGGTGCGTGCGGTGTGCGCTCGGACCGTGCGTCCCAAGCCCGGCGACTCCTGTGATCTGGGGTCCAGCGCAGGGCGCTCAGCCTCCGCTCCCCTCGGCTCTGCTCCCGCTGTCCACGCAGAGCTGGAGCGCTCAGCTCTCACAGCTGGGGCTCGTCGCTGAGTGGTCCCTTTCTCTGCGTGGCCCGGCCCTCTGCTTCTCCCTCCACTTTCATTCATTTCATCACAGCCTGTAGTAGCCTTCACTCCACACGAGAAGGATCCCTTAGCGGGGAACAGCAGGGGTGAACTTGGTATAGTCTACACAGGTGCAGCCAAAGTGCCATCTTCGCCCAGTGACATGACAAATAGAGCCTGGCTCATAGAGACTTCACCTGCCTTGACCACTGATCCGGTCCCCGGAGAAGGCTGAATAAAAAGGCCTGAGGCTAGCTTCAGTGAGGGCATGGGGTGGTCAAAGCAGAGTAACAGCAGTCTCTCTCTCTCTCTCTCTCTCTCTCTCTCTCTCTCTCTCAACAAATAAACAAACAAACAAAACAACAACAAAACAAAAACAAAAAACCTTAACTGTAGGGGTTTTAAAACATACAGGAGCACCATCACATTGACCTAAACTACATGGAAAAGGGAGGAAAGGAAAGAGATGGCAGCAAAGAAAGGGAGAACCTTCTAGAAAGGGAGACAAAGGGAAGGAGTCGGGGAAAAAGACTTTTCACTCACTTCTGAAGTGTAGAAGTACTTTTGCCTATGAATCTCATTTTCCTGTGTGATCTGTTCAATCTTTTGAAAATAACAGTAGCGATGTGTACTTGTTATAGCAAGTCAAACAATACAACAATACTGACGGGTATAAGGGCAAAAATAACAATAGCCTTAATAGGAGACCAGCACACAGAACATTGTTCCTTGTCACTTTCTCCATTTTCCCCCCCTGGGCCAGGGGCTTGATTGGAACACGGAGAGCAACCCAGGCGGCTGGCTGCTCTCACTCATCGCGGGAGGCCGGCCGTGCGCAGGACCTGTGCTGGGTATTTTTGTGTTCTTATAAAAATTCCTGAGCTCTGCCCTGGAATGGAGTAACCTGGAGACAGTTTGATTCTTTCCATTTTGTTTTCAAGCTTTATTAGGCAGGACCAGAATGGACTTGAGAACTGAATTTGTCCCTATTGAGTCCACTACCTTCTGAAAATTCTACCCCCCACCTTGTGAATTGCAAAGCTTACCACTGGTGGGCACCCCACTATCTCCAGATCTGTAGAACTCTAAGGATCCGTCCCTCTGCCTGAACTCCCTCCTTGCTTGGTAGCCATGCTCTCCAGAGGAGGGCGGGTCCTCACCAGGCTTGCTTCACATGGTTCCTTCTTAGGGACCACTGGCCTTCATATCTCATGTCTACAGCTAGAGCCCGTATCTCTCTCTCTCTCTCTCTCTCTCTCTCTCTCTCTCTCTCTCTCTCTGTGTGTGTGTGTGTGTGTGTGTGTGTGTGTGTCTGTCTGTCTGTCTGTCTAAAGAAGGGAATTAAAGCTGGTCCTGAGCACCAGCATGTCACAGACTCAGCCAGAGATTGGAACGGATTTAGTTAGGACAGGGGTGTTTCTCGCCCATAGAACTGCAATTCCATCACGTGCACAAGAAGGCAAAAGGGAAGCACTTAACATAAACGAGGTCAATGAGCAAGAGGGGAGTGACAAACAAGGGTTTGACAAGTGTTGGTGACTGTGATTTTTGTCTGAGTTCTTTGCTGTGCCCTGTCAATTCCTTCCTAAAGTTCCTTGAGATCTCTGTTACTTGAACACAAATGCCCCTTTCTGAATGTGCCTTCGAGTTATTTTATTTTATTCCTGAGATTGGCCTCAGCGGGCTTTGACCAGAGTATCTTTGACCTTCTGATATTCCTGTCTCCATATACCCAGTGCTGCGATTATAGGTATGCACTGCTATGGACCGTGTATCTCATGCTGGAGATTGAACACAGAGTCTCCTGAAACCCAGGCAAGCACTCCAGCAACTGAGTTGCATCCTCAGCCCCCAGGTTGGTTTCTACTACAGACAGGCACCATAAAACAACGTTTTGATGAATGATGGACCACATATACAGGGGGTACATGGAGTCCCATGCAATTTTATTGCCTAGAGACATGCTAGCAATTTTAGTTTGTGTAAATGAACTCTATGGTGTCCACACAACAAAGTTAGTTAGTAAAGACTCTCTGAATGTGCCATTGGTGAATGACTGGTAACTGTTGATGAAACAAAAAGTTTCTGCCTCACACAGGCATTTTTCAGGGGAAAGCCGGAGGAGGAAGTGTTGAAATAATGAGCTCCACAGTCAACGGGAATGTTCCTTTGAAGAAGGGTCAGGCCACATAAACTGATACATGGGTGCCTGATAAGCATGGGAAGGATGGAGGATGGATACTGTGTGGACAGAGCTTGGAGGCAGGCAGGATGGAATAAGGAGAGAGGGTACTGTTGGGGCTCTATCTTAGATGACACAGAATCTCTGTGACAACGAACGTCCCGTCACTTAGTACAGAAGCAGAAGAAAGAATGGGAGAATTGGTCAGGAGATTCTCTGGCATTGACACAAGCGTCACAGGATTCTGCAGACACAGACAAAATACACAACACACAGCTACCAGACTCCACCCATTCTGAGTTCAAGCCGAAGGAGACGCCTTTTGCACAAAGGATTCAGTGGCAGTGTCAAGACCACTAGCTTAGAAAATGGACAGTCAGCTGGACAGGCTGCCATAAGTCTGTACTCATAGCACTATGGCTCATTATTTCAAGACCGGACTAAGATACATTGGTTCAAGATCTGGCTTCAAAGTACAGAGGGCCATGGATATAGTTGGTAGTAGAGCAATTGTCTAACCCCTGTAAGGATTCATACCCAAACATAACCGCCATCAATGGTGGTGATGATGATGATGACAATGGGGAGGCTTGAATGAAATGCCCTTCTTTAAGTCTTGGGCATTTGAAGACTTGGTCCCCAATTGGTAACCAGGAAGGGTTAGGAAGTGTGTCTGTGTTGGAGAAGGAGGGTTGCTGCAGTATGGCTTAAGGTTTCAAAAGCCCACACCATTCCCAGATACTGCTCCCTCTGCCTCATGCTTGTGGATAAGGTGTGAGTTCTCAGCGGCTTCTGCCACAATTCCTTTGCTCTGCCATTGTGGACTCTACACTCAGAACTATAAGCCCAATTAAATGCGTTCCTTCTTTCTTTTTAAAAAGATTTATTTATTTATTTATTATGTATGCAGTGTTCTGCCTGCCTATATCTCTGCAGGCCAGAAGAGGGCACCACATGGCATTACAAATGGTTGTGAGCCACCATGGGGTTGCTGGGAATTGAACTCAGGGCCTCTGGAAAAGGAGCTGGTGCTTTTAACAGATGAGTCATCTCTCCAGCCCTTAAATGCTTTCTAAGTTGCCTTGGTCATGATGTTTTGTCACAGCAACATAAAAGTAACTAACAATAATCATACTATACAATAAAGAAAAACTTCAAAAGAAAATGCTAACTTGGCCCAGTGTGATCCCAGCTATGGGGGCAGGGCTAAGGTAGAAAAGCTAAGAGCTCATGACTAGCCTGAACAATTTATCAAGACTCTGTCTCAAAAAAAAAAAAAAAAGCTTCTTATTTTATTTTTATTTAAGGTGGGAGAAGGGTTGGAAGATGACTCACCAGGTAAAAGCACTTGATGTCCATGCCTAATGACCTAAACTCAATGCTCAGAGGAGGAAGTAGAAAACCAGTTCTACAAAGTTGTCCTGTGACCTCTATATGTGCACCCGGCACACCCACCATGGCCCCTGTCATATATGCACGCAATAAATAAATAAATAATACATTTTTAAGGCCTGGGATATAAGTCAGTGGTGGAGTATTTGCCTAGCATAGTGGTTCTCAACCTTCCCAATGTGACTGGCCAAACACACAAGGTCATAAGCAATACAATCTTTCTTCTTGAATCTTCATGAGGAGAACAAGATTAGATTCCCCCATTAGGGAATACTTTAGAAATAAGATGTTTGGGGTGTTATGACTACATGGCACCCTAATGAACTGAGAGAAGTGAGCCGGAGATGCAAGACAGCTTCCCATTGGGCAGAATTATAGGAGGAAATGATGGGAGATGTCATTCTGTAAACATGTTTCTATTATTGGTTAACGAATAAAGCACTGTTGGCAAATAGGAAGGCAAGATAGGCAGGACTAGGAGACAAGGAGGATTCTGGGAGTTGTAGTAGAGAGGACTCATGATGTAGGCCATGCTTTTGAATTTTCCAAGAATGCAATTTCTTTGTAAATTTGTTTGGCTTGGGACTTTGCCAAGAGTTGTTCACTCTTCCAGGAAAACCATGTGCCAGAACTAACACTGCTCAAGGTTTTGTGTTTGTCTTGCCAATTCAGCCCACCATGCCAGGCTGTAGTCAGACTGTAACTTAAGCATGGTTTGTAGCTTTTGCATCCAGGGTACTAAATATAGCTGCACTTTGGCATTTTCATATAAAGTGTGAGTTTTATTGTAAATGACATTTCATGTTTATATTACAATAAAATAATTATAGATCATTAGTGTCCTCATTTGGTAGGTATGCTATAATGAAGTATAGTATCTTCATCCAGTATCTTGAAAAAAACGACTAGTTTGTTATGATTGTAGAACCTCAAGGTGTCAGTGGGGTTGTTTTCTCTCCAGGCCTGGCTCCCCAGCTCGATGATGATGTTCTACCATATACCATCTACAGCATCTCATTGTGCATGTCTGCATCCACAGTTTCAATTTTAAATAAGGACACCTGTTTCATTGGATTAAAGTCAATATTAATGGTCTCATTTTATCTGAATGATCTCTTTAAGGGTCAATCTCCAAAAATATTCAGAGGTAGTAGAGGGTAGGATATATATTTCTGGGGGTATGAGGTGGATCCAAGTCAATCTACTCGTCTTGAAATCATGAGCCACAGTGCTATGAATACAGACTTATGCCAACCTGTCCAGCTGCAACAATTTTGGGTAGATACAGCATTATTACATATGAATTTCATTCTAACACAAGATAAGGAGATTGAGTCTGACAGCAAGGAAACAGGAAATACTAAGCTACAGTGATGAGAGATGCTCCTAACTGCTAACTTCTGGCCTAACAAGGTTTACCCAAGATATCCATGATAGAACATGGGAGGGAGATTAAAAATAAGAACGAGTTGGCTAGTAGGTTTACAAAGACATGGGTTCAATGAAGCCAGCTTGGCTATAAAAACATCGGACTCATGAGTACTTTGCTTAACATCTTTAATAGTCCTTATTTCCAAGGTGTAGATGACCTGTATAATTCTACTTTCCCAGCTTTCTTCTTCTCTTCTCCATCTTTATTGTGCCATACTGGTGAGTCAGACTTCTTCCTGACCCAGAAATAACTTCATATCTGCTTTTCCGTCCAAAGAATTCTGCAACTTTTTCTTTCCTTTCTCTTCAAATTGTACGCAATTTTCAAAGCCAAGCCACATTTTTTTTTTCTCCCCAAGAAGATTCCTGCAACTAATAGAACTCAGCAATTGGCGGGCTGGGTAGGTTTGGAAAGATACGTATGTAGGAACAACGAGGAAATCGGGGCTATGGGGGTACTGAAAGTATGGCTTGTATATTACTAGGCATCATCACATGTGAGCAAACATGGACAAAAACAAAGAGTAGATGCTTTGTTTGCAACAAAAGGAGGCTTAAAACAGAAAAGAGAGCGAGCTCAGTGTAGGTAGTAGGTAGGACACTGATGGTCCCCTGCTGCTGAAGGGGTTAACTCATCTGTGCTCTGCAATGGTCTGTGTTCTTCAGCATACCACCATACATGAGGGCTAATGTGTGATCTGAATATGACGTTTCTCCCACAGGCTCATTTGGTCAATGATTTTGTCCCCCCAGATGGGGATGTTACTATAGGAAATGGTAGAAACTTCAGGAGCCACAGTCTCTCCCTGCTCCCAGGTGAATTGTCAGTTGTCTACTGCTCACATAACCTTGGGAATAGGCGTTGCGGGTCTTGTAATTTTCGGAGCTTTCTGAATCTCATATCGTTTGTTTTGTTTCAAGCGGGGTTTCTTTCTCTGGCTCTGGCTAACCTGGAACTCACTCCATAGACTAGGCTAGCCTCAAACTCAGATATCTGCCTGGCTCTGCCTTTTCCGTGTTAGAATTAAAGGCGTGTACCACTACCACCTGGCTGAGTATCATACTTTTTGTTAGTTTGTTAAGATTCTCCCTGCTGGAGGTTATTGGTTCTTGATACAGCAATATCAGAGGTAGGGATTGGGGGAGATGATTGGATGGATGGTAAGAGCTGTACCTCCATCAACGGGTTGATATATTGATAGAGTCATGATCTCATGGCAATAACGGGAGGCAGGGGAAACTTTTTGGAGTGGAGGGGTAGTTAGAGGAAGTGAGCTGTGGGAGGCCACCATCTCACTGCTGCCTCTGCCATCCTCTGCTCTCTGGATTTATGGCACTGCTCTCAGTAGCCTCCTTTATTTAGTAATCTTTAGGCAGAATTAGTTTCAATCTAGCATTATCCTTATATTCTTTTTGCCAGATGCCAATAGCAAAAAAAAATAAAATAAATAAATAAGTCTGGGAGAAAGGAAAAGGATGAATTATTCTTTATAGCAATATTGTTTTTAAATTAATGAGAGGATTAAGTGATGATTATTAGAATAGGTTAGTAATTGAAGTTTCTTTGCTTAGAAGGAGTTTCAAAAATCCAGTGAGTTGGTTATAATATATAGCTCACAGGACCCAATTAGCAAGGATAAAATTTAGAGTCAGCCTACCATGGTATATCATCTATGACCAGAGAAAACCTAGTCTTAAATGATAAATCTAGTGAAACATATGGCCTACATTTCTGCCAGATTGTGGTTCTGAATATTGGCTGGAGAGGGGTTCTGCTGATTTAAAAGTTTGAGTATTAAGAGAAATGGTCATGCTCTCTATATTCTGGGCTCAGACTACCCCTTGGCCTTCTCAGACTCCTCATGCATTCTGGAAAAATCTTTCTTCTTTACTCCTCATGAACAAGTATGTATGTTCTTAACTGTGCTTGCAGCCTCAAGCACTGCTACCAATGTACAAATATCCGTAGAGGTTTCGCAGTTCATGCCAACTGTAAAACTGTGTCCCAGAACCGATGGGAACGTCGTTGGCAACATCTTTGTGCAGGGGACAGCATGTCTTCCACTGAATCAAAGGGCTGTGATAATAGCCTGGGTGACCTTATAGGGCTCCATGAGTTCGGGGAAGGTAGAACTCTCTGAGCTAATGGAGACTAAGAGGGTTCATTTGTTTGCCAAAGTCAGCCGTCCCTCTGAATTCATCTATAAATAAACATGAGTAATTAGGTATGTGGAAAGTGACTGAAGTACTGAAATAACACGTGAAGCTGAAGCAAGAAAGGTTTTTAATTACCATTTATGCAACACCATTTTATTCTGAGGATGCTGTAACCTGGGGAAGCATCAGCTGAGTAAATTTCAAGCCTGGAACACATTTGGTGACTACCCAGTTGATAAAGGAAAACATTTATCATATATGTACAGAGTTTTCTGTTTATTTTGGAAGAAGAACTTTCTATAAAAAAACCCAAAGTTCTAATATTTGCTTATTTTATGTTTTCCAAATTTTGACAGTTTCTTCCATATTTTATAGTTAAAAATCTAGGGATGCTTAGATTTTTTTTTTTCATGTAGAAATACAGACATCTAAGCATGTAACATATTCTTAAGTTAGGTTATGACAACATTATTATTACTAATGTGAATTTATCTTACAACATTCAGATGGAGGAAAATAAAGTTAATCATTTCTTGAAATTTAAGTGAAATTGTGGCCAATGAGATAAGTCGGTGGGTCAAAGTTCTTGTGGTCAGTCCCTAGGAGCCATGTGAAGATGGAAGGGTCACAGAGCTGTCCTCTGATCCCAGATACACACTGTGGTGTGCATGCTCCCCATCAAGTACGCATGCACAATACCCATAACAAGTGATTTTAAAACTTCAAAATGAAATATGATGCTGAATGTCAACAAGACTGTCAGGATATTCAGCTTCAGTTATACTTGGGGAGACTCTTATTTCTTCTTGGGCAGTAAATATGTCCCGGGAAGATTATACAATTCAAAATAATGTCTGTTGGGAACAGCTTGTCTTGGGTATAGGAATAAGGGGGTATATTTTTGTAATTCAAAACAGTATTAATGCTGATTTCAAAGTCAATCTGTTTTCAAAAAGAGGTTTATGTATGTATCTATGGTAAAATGAATCTCTCTCTCTCTCTCTCTCTCTCTCTCTCTCTCTCTGTGTGTGTGTGTGTGTGTGTGTGTGTGTGTGTGTGTGTGTGTGTATGTGCCAGGTCCTCCCCTCTCACTCTGTGTCTATTCCTTTGAAACACAGTCTCTCCCATGCCCAGGGCTTGTATTTTCTCAGCTAGGCTGGAAGCCAGAAAGCCCTACCCTAATCTTCCTGTGTCCATCCCTCAGACAGCTGGGGTTATAATCCTGACTTGTTACATGGGTGCTGGTGTCCAAACCCTGATCATCCTGATTATACAGGAAGCTCTTTTACCTGCTGAGTGGTCTTCTAGCCCCTTACTCTACTTTGCTTTTTTACTATAGCCATGTAGGATGATAGGTTTTAATTGTTAACTCAACATGGTCTAGAATCACTTGGGAAGAGACTCCCAATGGAGAATTGTCTTGATGGGGCTGCTCTGTGAGCATGTTTGTGGAAACCTGTTTGCATTATGGTAATTGACAAGGGACGGTCCAGTCAACAGAGGCTGGCACCATTCCCTGGTTTGGGGTCCTGGACCATATTGGAGTTGAGAAGGTGATCTGAGTAGTAGGCATGCCTGCACTCATTTCTATCTTCTCTTGACACTGGATCTAATGCAACGTGACTAGTGGCTGTATGTTCCTGCCACTTTACTTCTGTGCAATGATAGTCTATACCTGGACTTGAGAACTAAAATAAGCCCTTTTCCCTAAGTTGTTTTTGAATGGATATTTTATCACAGTAACAGATGAAGCTAAAATATCTTGTTTTGAAATTTTTAACAATGTGAATGGGACATATTCTGTCCTCCACAAAATTCATTTATATTTTTAGATGCCAATACTTGTGTGAGCCCAAATTAGCACACTTATTACTTATTCTTTAATAATTTATTCTTCTACATGGGCTTCAACTGTAAAAACATCAGTTATTTTGTTATTTTCTTCACCATTCCCAACCCTACACCTGCTACAGATCAATCATATATTTATTTAGCAATAAATTATAAAATACTAGAGATTACTTAAATGAACTTCTGGGTTATTACATATACCTTATTATAAACAGTCTATACAGTCATTGATTACACAGATAGAAGAAGAACTTTAGGTTTCTTAATTTATCAATTCTATGTGGCACCTTGGAGTCTTATTCCTGTTTAAAATTCAAAGCTGTGTATGAGAGTGCAAATTACAATATATAAATACTTGTTTAGTCTGTACATTTTGGTTCATGTGAGAAACATTTGACCAGCTTTATACAGTACAGCTTATATTGTAATTTTGTATTTCTACTTGGTAATTATTTTAAAATTAAGGAGAACATGAACAAAGCCACCACTTGTTGTGGAATAATCCTTCTGTACACTGTGAATATGTCTTCCTCTAATTGGTTTAATAAGTAAGCTGACTGGCCTGTAGGTGGGCAGGAGGAGGTTAGGCAGAAAAACCAGACTAAGGATGCTGGGAAGAATAAGGGCAGAGTCAGAAGAGTCCTCGGCCAGATGTAGAGGGAACAGGAGATGAACGTGCCATGCTAATAAATGTACTGGTATGTGGCAGAGCATAAATAAGGAATATAGGTTAACTTAAAATATAAGAACTAAGCTGGGCAGTGGTGTTGCAAGCTTTTAGTCTCAGTACTTGGGAGGCAGAGGAAGGTGGATCTCTGAGTTCAAGGCCAGCCTGATCTACAAAACCAGTTCCAGGACAGGCTCCAAAGCTACACAGAGAAACTATCTCAAAAAAAAAAAAAAAAAAAAAAAAAAAAATTAAGAGCTAATTAGTAATACGCCTGAGTTATTGACTAAGCATTTGTAATTAACATTAACTCTCTGAGTCTGTTATTTAGGAGCTGCTGGTGAGACAGAAACTTCCACCTACAATCACTATTATGTGATTAATTCAAAGAACAGTTTGTCTCAAAAAGGTAAAGGAGTGGGGGGGGGGGGAAAGCTGATTGGTTCCTGGTGTCAAGTATGCTGGCTGTGGCCTTAACTCTGGCTTCTTGTCTATCTCAGACTGACAACAGGGGCTGTCACATCATGGGGACAGCTTCTGTAGCTTCCTGAATAACTATATACTGCCATCAACAAATGGCTTAATTCTGACATGTGGGACATTTCTGCTTTATGCTTATTTGTTTGATTGATATATATATATATATATATATATATATATATATATATATATATATATAAAAAGTCTCTACACATAGCCTCTGGGCAAGGAAAAACCTAACTTTCCAGAATTCTTCATGAATTATTAGAAAAAGATGAGTTGAGATGGGGATGGGAGATTGGAACAAGCATCTCTTAGTTTTGTTTTGATTATAAGTATAAAACATAAGGTGATAGCAGGTTAGATATTATTGAACTGGGCTAAGAGATGAGTGGAATGCTGAGAAAAGGTTTGTGGGTGCTTGGAAAAGAGGTCAGCAATTGAATCTGTGGGCTGCACAACGATTGTTCCTCATAGTTCCCAGAACACCAGTCCAGGAAGCCCTGGAAGGCAGATTTGCTCTCCTCCAGAGCTGGGACATCCCAGTCTCCTCCCTTGAATAGCCATGCTCCTGATGCTTGGACTGTTGGGTGTGGACTGGCATTTAAACATTGCCTCAGCTGGGTTCCCAGACTCAGATTTCTGGGACTCAGTTTCATAATCATATCAGCCTCAGCCAAGCCTTCACAATAAATCTACATGACTTTCCTTCTATACACACACACCTCCAACAGGTTCTTGTTCCCTGGAAAACACCTACTGATACACAGAGCTAGTTTTTCTGTTTTGTTTTGTTTTGTCACATTAGTCAAGAGTACTGCAGACTTTTATTTTGACAGCAGTTCTTGTAAGCACAGAGTTATCAAGTTAGAGAAGTGAAAATGATTGCATCTGTGGTACTTTTAAAGCACACAGGCATGGCAATGTTACACTCCACTTGAGTCATCTCTTGTTAATTACAGTTTGGCTTTATTTTTGCCAATATAACAGTATTCATCTTGATTATATTATTGTTCTGTTGGCTTGTCAGTAAAATGTGTTATTGTGAATAATGTGGGTGATAGTGTGTCCTTGAAGATAATGAAACATCCCAATTTTATAAGATAGAATACATGAATTAAAATCACAAAGTTTTGACCGTGGATGTTTTAACAACTACCTACCTAATTGTTCGTGTTATGCAAGGTGCTTAACCCACCCTACAGATTACAGATCTTTGTCTCAGGGCTTGCTTTTTCATTCTTTCTTTCTTTGGGGGGAACACATAGGAGTTCGAGACAGGGTTTCTTCATATAGCCCTGACTGCCTTGGAACTCACTATGTAGATCAGGCTGGCCTGGGACTCACAGACATCCACTTGCCTCTGCTTCCCAAGTGCTGGGATTAAAGGCGTGTGCCACCACACCAAGATTCGGTGTTTTCTTACCAGCACTGACCTTAGTCTTTCACTCAGAACATGTTGGTATTGAGACAGGGTGGCCAAGGGTTTCTGTATAAGCATAGAGAGCAACAAGGTGCTCTTTCTCAAGAAGAGACCCCCAGAGATTCTCTTAGGTCTGCATCATTCAGCAAAGACTTAAACTGCAAGTTCTGAGTGGATACCCCAAATGCCAAAGTAGCCTTTTGTCTCCGACTCAGCATCATGCCAAATTAATCATCACAGCCAAGTGGCTCCCCGGGGGACTGCGTCACCCTTTGTGAACCCTACTCTGCTCTCCACAGCAGCCTCTGTGATGTGGCAGGCGACACATTGTGATCACTTGGTGTTAGCTTCCTTTCTTCCCCGCCCCCCTCACTGCTTTCTGAATTAATGAATAAACAGAATAAACAAATGAGTTGATTCCTCTCTGTCTCAAACCGGGTTTCTGTTCTATGGCCAACTCTGGAATCTTACATTTTGTCTCAATCATCCTAATATTCAATATCTAAGGAGGAAATGTCCATCCCTTATTCAGTCTACTTAGTTCAGGAGAGACAATGGTTTACCTTGGTGGCCTCATACTGCGATGGCATGGCTACTGAAAAATAGGGAATTTCCAGGCCGGAAGTGCCACAGGGTTTCTCATTTCTTACATCTCTGTTGTTCATACTCTTAGTCTTTTCTTGGGTTTGATACAGCAAGCTTTCCTGCTGCCAAAGTAGCAGACGATATTGTGTGTGTGTGTGTGTGTGTGAGAGAGAGAGAGAGAGAGTCTCTATGTACGTTTATGTGTGTGTGTGAGAGTGTGTTGTATTGAGTGTAGAGAGTGTCTCTATGTATGTTTATGTGTGTGTGAGAGAGAGTGTGTATGTGTGTGTGAGTGTGTCTCTGTATATGTTGATGTGTGTGCATGCTTATTTACTTGCTTGTCTATTCACAAGCACTAAGAATTAAACTCACGATCTTGTCCATGTTACTGTAGCACTGAGCTCCCCCTGCCCAGTCCCCTGCTCTTTACCAAGCACAGAGGCAGCCCAGGTATGACATCTCCACAGACAGTATCTTCCCTGCTTCATGTTCCTCAGCAGCTGAGCTCCTCTCCACCCCTATGTTCCTTCCGCATAGCAATCACTGAGGTCAGTAGACTTCCAGCTCTTCCATTCAACCTAGCTACAGTTAACTCTTTGCATTCTTACAGGGTCTCTCTGAGTCTTGCAGGCCCTTCTTAGAAATGAACAGAGTTCCCCTTTCAACTGCTAAAGCACAGAGATTTGTTATGCTCCTAGAATTACTAACTAAAACTTATTGCATTTCCTTACAGAACCAGTTGATATAGGGCTGGATAATGACAAATGGTACTTTCGGATGCCTTTGCCTCAAGTGAGCTTTGTGTAGGCTGACAAGAGGGCCCGGTTACAATTTATAACATCAGTGCTGTAAAGTATGTTCCTGTAGCCTCAATCATTGCCTTAGAATAGATTTTTCTTAGCGGCTTAACTAGGTCTCTCTATATTTGTAATTGGCTGCCTTAGTGAATGCATATTAATTAGTATATTTTAATAGACTTTTTTAATCATTTAAATATAAATCATATATGGCCATCTGAAAACAATGATAAGTTTATTCCCTTTCAAATACATTAATGTATTATTTTTCTGTTTGTGCTATTTCATTAAATAGGTATTTCAAAGTGTGTGTGTGTGTGTGTGTGTGTGTGTGTGTGTGTGTGTGTATGTGAACGTGTATCCAAAGAGGCCAGGAGAGAGTATCAGAGGTGGAGCTGGAGTTCAGGCAGCTGGGAGCCACTGATGTGGATTCTAGGAATGGAACTCAGGCCCCCTGGAAGAGCTCAGAAAACACTCTCCACTCTTGGGCCAGCCGATTAGGTTCACCATCCGACTCTCCGGAGGAACAAAGTCCAGTTATAGATGAGAACCCTCTGATCATGTACCTCAGCCCTGTTCTGACCTATACCACAGACACTGGAGGAGGCATCAGGGTCAGAACCAAGGACCAAAGGAGGACAGAAAAGTATGGAATAAGTGGATAATGCATCCTGTTTGAGGACTGTGATAGTGACTCATACCTCAGGACTTTTCAGAGGCTCACAACTGTGGATATGATACATATGTGAGGAGAGGGTAGCAGGTGGAAAGAAAGAATAAAGGAGAGCTGGGCCCTGGAGTTAGTCCTTCAGTCAGGTAGGGGAAAATTCAGGCTTGGGGAGGGAGAAGCCTTCCAACAAGAAAGCCAGGATAGGGTACTATCCATCAGGACTAGGGAGTCTATAGGACACCCCGAACTCAATGTAGGAAAAGGCTGGAGGTACACTATCAAGACATTTGTCCATGGTGGGGGTAAGTTTAGGATCCCTAAGCATAGCAAAGAATGACCTCTAACTAGCCAAGTAAGAAGCTGAGATCTAGGAAGGAAATTGTGTTAGTAGGTAGAGGAGAATGTTCCTGGGAATAAGATGTTTGCTCAGGCATGGGCACTCTATTTTCAGAAAAAAAAAAAAAAAAAAAAAAAAAAACAAAACAAAACAAAACAAAACAAAACAAAAACATCAAGGGAAGGAATGATGGTGAGCTGAAACTTGGACTTAGAGGCAGGGCAAGCCAGATGTTAGTGCTGGATCTCCACATAGGACCAACCTTGCACCTGCATGTTGAACTCATCCCCTGCGGATGATGAATGATTGGCAGGTCTTCTTTATTTGTAGCACACTGCCAAACCCAAGCACAAGGCACCTGGTTTCCTCTGTTGCCTAGCAACAGCCACCTCCTTGATTACTGAAGTTATAGTTTTTTTTTTTTTTTTTCCTTTTTCTTTCCGCAGCTATCCACTCTGAAACCAGGCATACAAGGAACAAGGTACAGGCTTGATTGTTCAACCGATTGCAAGCTGACTTGCCACTACAAGCAAGTGAATGCTCAGTACAGAGGGCTCAAAGTACCAGAGCAAACGGACTGACGGCATGCTGACCCCAAATGTGGAAAAGAAGAGTGAAGAATGGAACTCTACTGAGGTTATAAACCCTAAAGCAGAGAGAGGGGAGAGGGCAATGGAGAAGGGGGAGGGGGAGGGCAGGAAGGAGGAGAGGGACAGGGGAAGAGGTAGAGGAAGACTCAATGAGAATCAGGTAAAGTTATTTCAAATATTAGAAGCTTTGCTTCCACACAAAATAGCATGTTTCATCATTCTCATTCTAGTGTGAAAATTGCTCACTTCTGTCCAACACAATGAAAACATATACATAGCCCAAAACTTCTAAATTAACATGGCCAGAGGTCCCCCCCCCAAGACTTACGTTATGTAATTAAATGATGTTACTTAAACCTGGTCGAGTTTTTTTTTTGTGTGTGTGTGTGTGTGTTTTTGTTTGTTTGCTTGCTTGTTTCTTTTTCTGTGTGTTTTTTGTTTGTTTTCTTTTTTTGTTTTTCTCAAGATAAAGGATCAAATCATGGATGAGAAAACATGATACAGAAAGTCCAAAACCCATTTTGGACTATCCCAATTAAGGGTGGATATCTCAAACCTTTATTCCCACTCGAAGAGTAGATAGAAAATGTGGCTCAGGCTTAGGAGAGGGGCAACAAGATGAGCAGATCCATGTGTCCCTTCTAGAAGATGCCTAGATGATAGATATGCCCAGCCCTAGCATGCGGAAAAACATGCCTGCACATCCTTTTAGCTGTGGATGCGGAAAGTTCTTTTACTATTAGATTCACTCAGATCAAAGCCAACAAAGGAAGAAAACAAAGCAGCTCTTTTGTCCTTTGCATCTTTAATTTATGTTTGCTTGTTAAACAGGATTTCTAAAATATAATTTCACTAATTATTGAATGACTTTCAGCTAACAAAAGAAGCCTTTTAGAGTCAGAGAGGTGGCTCTGTGGGTATGGACCTGTAGCCAAGCCTGACAACCTGAGTCTAATCCCCTGACCCCATGTGGGATGGGAGAAATGACTCCCTAAAGTTGGCCTCAGACTTCTACACATGTAATATATAGCACATGTGAGCAGCACACACACACACACACACATATACACACACACACTACAACACACATCACACACACAAGAAATTCAGTACATTTTTTAAAGAAGGGAGAGAGAACGTGTGGAAGGAAGGAAAGAAGGAATAAAGGAAGGAGGGAGAGGAAGAGGAGAAAGACATGAAGATAGGAGGGAAGGGAAGCAAATTGGCAAACAGGGGAAGTCTGAGTATGGTGAGGGAGCCGTTTCTCTGAAATGCATCAAGAGCTGTCACTCAGCCTTGAGTTCATGTCTGCACACAGGCTGAGAAAATGACTGTCATCGCCCACAACTCTTTTCCTTGTAGTGGAAATTATATCTGGTTTTGTTTTTAAACTTCAAAGTTCATTTTCTCAGAAGTCGCTATGCTTCCATCTCCCCGCCCTCATAGGGGTTATCTAAGGGTGTAACTGATGTACTTGAATGTTGTGCAACATTGGTCAATTTACAGAGTCATCAGCTTCACAGCCCTGGCTCACTCCCTTGGAAACGGGAGGTGCTTTTTAGAAAACAAGCCAAGTTACGCTAGCTAAAATCCTACTCCTGAATTTCCCTCTTTTAAATTAATTCTTTTTCCTTATCAAAATAATGCGCATGGCTAATTAAAAATTCAAAGAGCATTAGAAGACGGTGAAAGCAGCAACCTTTCAGTTAGTTTCCTTCTCACTGGCTACCATGCCCCTGCCTGCACACCCCGCTTTATTCTGTGGCCGTGATCTCCAGGACACTGGCCTCCAATGGAAGAGACCAGTTCTCCACATCTGATATAGGTCCTTCATGAGTTCTTATTAGTTGCACTATCTTCAGTGAAGCAACTTTTTGTTTTTTTAACAGATTCACTTATTTTTTTTTTTCTTTCCTATTTAAACAGGGTAGCTAGCTTTGAAACATGCCTGCCTGGGGAGTGCTACCCATTTCTTCTTATCCACTTTTGTAGACTTTACCTTCTAATTTTGTTTCTTGATCAACTCTTAACTTGTCCTTACTGGCAACACTGGCAGTGTGTACTTTGTTTGCTTTGGGGCTACGATTGATGAGCAAGATCAGTGTGAGAGTACATGAAACACAAGAGAAAACCTTGTAGTGAGATAGTCCTTCTGTGGCACTGACCACGCCCATTGGGGGGTGGAGCCACGGGCGGAAGTGACCTGTGGAAGGAGGTCGGAGGAAGGGGTGGGGGAAGCTCTCTTACTGGCAGGACTCTGACTGGGACTCGGACTGGAGAGCATCCGGTGGAACTTGCTGGTGTTCATCTGTCTAGGCTGTAAGTTATTTCTCCCTGAATAAACATCTACTCGGCCTATTTGTTTATCATGATCCTTATTTAACCGCGATAAGACATAGCAAGTAAAGATATGTAAGGTTCTTAATAGCACAGCCCTGCCAGCCACTTTTCAGTAAGTACCACTTTTAATACCTAAAAGTACTAGTATCTAAAATAATGATGGAAAGTACAGTATAACAAATATGCAAACTAGCAAAAACCCATTTATAATCACTACCAAATATTATCAGCTATGCGTAACTGTACGTGCTATGCTTTTATACAACAGCTCATTCATTTACATCAGCTTCACCATAAACAGTGCAATGTCTTGCCCTGTTATATGATAACAGCTATTGCAATGCTACATGATCATTTTTTCCAGCTTCATTATAACCTTCTTGGACTACTGTTGTAATCCATCGCTGACCAAAGTGTCATTGGGCTGTGGACATCTGCACTCCTATGTGTTATTTACTGATTTATTGACTTTAGATATTGCTAGTGGGTTTATTTATGATGCAGATGATTTATCTTTTACAATTTCCTTCACCTTTTCAATCCTAGTGTAGTTATATCTTACTGGGTTTTCCTTTACATTATAATAGCAATGATGCATAACTATACTGTAGTTGACAGTAATTTTTACTTTTAACCAGTTATGATCACTAATAATGCAACTCATCTAATGTGGTTACTTTTTCTTCTATAATATTTTACTCTTAATAAAAGTTTTTCTTTTAGTTCCTTGTTGCATGCTATTGCATATTCTACTTCTAAGTTTTGGGTGAGTGATTTAGCTCTCCATTTCACATTAGAACTATTCTAAATTGTTTGGAATATTTGATTGTATTCACACAAAAGTTGAAGTACTAAAACTATGACCTGTATCTCTGTGGATCATGTGGGCTCACTTTCTGCTAGGAAACCATTAAATGTTACTTAGGGAGGTCTTTGTTTTCATGTAACTCTCATTTCCCTTCTCCTTCATAGCTACTTGGGTGTGCATGTGCACATGTGTATGTATGTGTTATTCTGGCCATTGGAATTTGTGGGCGTGGACTAGGTGAAGGAGTTTATGGATGTAAAAAATCACTGTGTTGACTGTCACACACCCTGGCTTCAGCCCTCGCCTCTCCTTGAGGTTAAGGTTGAGTCCTGCCTGTAGTCCTTCCACCGAGCTCCTGGGGGAAATTCAGCCTAAAAAAAAAAATAAATAAATAAGATAACGTTTTAATTGAATCTTTGGGTATTTCACATCAATGTAACCCAATCCCACTTATTTTTCCAATCCTTCTGTTTCCTCCCTCCACTGCTGAAACCTCACCAATCCCCAAATTTATCTTGTTGCCCCTCTGGGCAATGACCTCTGTCAACCTCAGCGGTGTGTACCATTCCACTCCTTC